>NW_027317595.1:0-11293 GCF_032062135.1 Pyxicephalus adspersus | reverse complement strand
CAAACTATGTAATGGTATTATGTCCATACAGGATGTCTATAATCTACAAGCAGACCTGGATGTACTGTTTGATTGGGCAGCCAAGTGGCAAATGATATTTAATATAGATAAATGTAAAAGTATGCACTTGGGAGCTAACAACATGCATGCTTCATACTGTGTAGGGGGAATACATTTGGGGGGAGGTCGGAAAAGGATCTGGGGGTTCTGGTAGAGCATTAGACTTAATAACAGCATGCAATGCCAAGCTGAAATATCTAAAGCTAGTAAAGTACTTTCTTTTATTAAAAAAGGAATAGACTGCAGAGATGGAGACATTATCCTGCCCCCGTACAAAGCATTGGTCTGACCACATCTAGAATATGCAGTCCAGTTTTGGGCACCAGTTCACAAAAAGGACATTGTGGAATTGGAGAGAGTGCAAGAAGGGAAACTAAATTAATAAAAGGAATGGAGGAGCTCAGCTATGAGGACAGATTAGCAGAACTGAATCTATTCTCCCCTGAGGGTGAATAGTTTAAGGGTTATGATCACTTAATAATTTAAGGGGATATGATCACTCTGTATAAACATATAAACGGTCCATATAGTGAACTCTCTTCCCCATTATTCACTTGTAGATCATTACAAAGAATAAGTGGGCACTCTCTGCGTCTGGAGGAAAAGAAGTTTAAGCTCCAGATAGGGAAGGGAGTCTTCACTGTAAGGTTTGTGAAAATGTGGAATAGGCTCCATCAGGAAGTAGTTTCAGCAACTACTATAGATTGCTTAAAGCAAAAGCTGGATGTTTTTCTAGAAGCACAGAACATAACTGTGTATTAAGGCTTTAAAGTAAAAATAACAGGAATCAGGAAGGAAATGTTTTCCCCCTGTTGAAGCAAATTCTACCAGGGGTTTTCTTTGCTTTCCTCTGGCCCAACTATGTCTTATAGGGTTTTATATCTGGGATATGCTTATAGGGTTTTATATCTGGTATATGTTTATTTCCCTAGTGGTTGAACTTGATGGACTTGATGGATGGATGTCTATTTTTCAACCTACCCCACTATGTAACAATGTAACTATGTAAAAGCAGAGGAAAGATCAAGGAGAAGGAGGAGGGAAAAGTTTCCTTGGGACCTAGCGCTGGTGAGGTCTTTGGCCTCTTTAGTAAGGGCTGTTTCGGTGGAATGGGTAGGTCGAAAGCCAGACTAGTGCAACAAATGTAACAATAAATTAATTATTTTGTGAATAAGTACAATGTAACCTAAAAAAGTAGCACTTAAACAAAAGAAGATGAAGCATTACAGATTCTAATTGATCTGTAATGGACTGTAGATACGCACAGAACAGTGAGCAGCTTAACAGATCCTCCTTAATCGCGCAGCTGAAATCTAATCACCTTAATTGGCAGATTCGCGACCCCTATTGCTCAGTATTATCAAGGCAGGAATCCGGCTGGCAGTGAAGGCGTGTGCACGAGCACACTCGGCTTCGGACCGCAGGAAACCGGCTCGCTGGAAGCGTGAACGTGAGCGCGTCCAGCGTACGCGCATTTCATTGATGAATCAGGGCCATTTTGTTGACACAGAAAAAACAACAAAAAAGGGGATAAATACAAAAAACAAAAAATCTGGATTGTGGTTCCAACTGTCCTCTGAACAAAGAGAATTTCCAGCCTTGCGTGATAGCTATAAGGCTAATTAGTGCTCTTCAATTGATCTACCTAGGATTGAGCTTAGTGGGGTAGAATCCTGAAGATTTTCAGCATCGTATACACGCACACATATAAATATGTGCATGTACATAGTTGGCAACAGCCAACTTGAGGTGGGAGGAGAGCACGGCTGACACGCCTCCTCTACCCAGCTCTCATCCACAGCTCTAATCTGTTGAAAGGACAATAGAGAGGCTACTACATTCTCCGCTGTCATCAATGCAGAGGATTCCAGCTGCTGATAAGAGCTGGGCAGTGCGAAAAAGCACAGCAAGAAGGAGATGGGGGACACAGGCTGTCCCTTCCCCATTCCAGAGTTGTGCTGTGGCTTCTATAGGAAAATAAACTTAGCAAAATATATCCACCCAGCGGACATGTGTAATAACATCATCGGCATAGTGCGATAGCTCTATGTGGGAATGCTGCATGTTAGATTCTGCAGCTTTACAACTCTGTGTACAAGCACAGAGGACCCTCATAG
Organism: Pyxicephalus adspersus; assembly: GCF_032062135.1. Lineage (NCBI taxonomy): Eukaryota > Metazoa > Chordata > Amphibia > Anura > Pyxicephalidae > Pyxicephalus > Pyxicephalus adspersus. The sequence continues at coordinate 9,116 of NW_027317595.1, read as the reverse complement.
CTGCTAGTCCCAAAATATATACAAAATTGCAGCCCACCAGATTTGAAGCATTTTAAAATATGGTGATCCCAATTTAAAACTCTAGAAATTCCTATATTGGGAATAGATTGTCCAAAGCAAGTGTGCAGAGGAGTCCTTAATTGAAAAAATAGACCCCAGGGCCCACTTACTTACATAGCAAGGAGAAAGTGTCCTCCACTTACAATTTCAGGTTTATGCACCTCACCATTCCAGATAAATTGGGGTTCCTTGAAATGTAGGAATCAATTTATGGGCACCATCACAATTCTCCTTGCTAGGTAAGTTGCCCTGGGGGGCAAGAAATGTGACTTTTGGCCTCTAAGAAGAAGCACTGGCATTTGAAATAGCAACAACCTCCAAGAAATGTGGTTTAGTAGTAGCTATAAGGATGCTCTGTGTCGCCTTCAAATTTCAAGTTGTTCCAAACAAGAGTTAGGAGATCAGAAAGATTAAAGACAGGAAGTTGTGGGGCTGATGAGAAAAAGCCTTAACACACATTTAAAAGTGCCTATATGCATGATGCGTAAAAAAACACATTTTAAAAAAGTGCATACATGCATGATTAATATTATTATTATTTTTAAACAGGATTTATATAGCACCAACATATTACACAGCGCTGTATATTAAATAGGGGTTGCAAATGACAGACTAATACAGACAGTGATACACAAGGAGAGGAACCTGCCCCAAAGAGCTTACAATCTAGTAGGTGGGGGAATTTACACACAATAGGAGGGGGATATGTAGTGGTGGGAAGTAGCGATGGTTTCAAAGGACAGAAGAAGATGGGTAGGCAAGTTTGAAAAAATGGTTTTGAGTGCTCTTTTAACCACCTGGGCGGTTACCCCAAGCCTGCTTCAGGGTAAGAAAACTTGCTGAAAGGGTTTACCCGGAACATTGTATGACAATCGGATTACAACTGAAAAAAAAAAAACTTACCTTGTCCCCGCAGCTCCTCCGGAGACGTCTTCTCTCTTCTGTCTTCTCCCAGCCTGTGCAGTGACGATCCCCGGGGTTTCCCGGTGACGTCGGTGCATGCGTCGGTGCACGCGGGAGGCAGGGTGGGAAATTCAAATAATTTTGTATTGGATTCAATACAAAAAAAGCTGTATTAAGTTCAATACAAAGAAATCTTTATAAAATATTTAATATCGTCCCTCGGCGATTCCTGATGATGTCAGTGCATACGCCTGTCGATCGTTGCGGGAAATTCAAATATTTTTTATTGGATTCAATACAAAGTCCTGTATCCAATCCAATACAAAACAGTACAAATATATATTTATGTGGATTTATCTATAGGTATGTGATGTTGGACGTTGGGAGGCGTTTTAGAAAAATATAGTACTATACAGTATACAGAATTATTGCATTTTCAGTATTTTTTATTTACCTATGCATTCTTGTTTAAGCTGATTTTTGTGTTTTTTTTGTTAAATTTTAATATTTATGGTAATTTTTTTTTTTTACATGATTGTGTGCTTCAAACTTTATTATATTTAGGATATTTACTAGACCCTTGTTTCTGTAAGTTACAGGTCATATATTTAAAAAAAAAAAATGAAAAAAAAATTCATGAAAAACAGTGTACTGCTTTTTGTACAGAAATCCAGAAATCAGTGAAATTCCCAGGAGGTTAAATGTGCTCTTTTAAATGAGCATGATGCGTAAAAACACATTTTAAAAAAGTGCATACATGCATGATGCGTGAAAACACATTTAAAAAAAGTGCATACATGAGTGATGCACAAAAACACATTTAAAAAAGTGCATACATGCATGATGCGTAAAAACACATTTAAATGTGCATACAAGGACATACATGTATGCTCAAGCAACTAAAAAGCACCCCCCCCAAAAAAAAAAAAATAAATAAATAAAATAAAAATCACTTACCTGAATAATATAGCGTAGGTCCCTCTCAGAAAACAACAGCCGTGGCATGTTACACAAATCTGAAACTTTCAGGTTCCCTTCTGCCTAGTGGAAAACGTGTGCGTATGCTACGCATTAGCAAGTACGCCTATGGTATGCGTATCTATACTCACATGTAAACAATTGACTTGTTCACGCATAAGTACACATTTTTTTGGTTTGCTTTATGGCCCAAAAATTTCTGTTTTATATGTATATGTACACACATATAAATGCACACAAATATATGTACATGAGTGCTCATGAAGCAAAACAAACAGAAAAAAATCAAACATTAAAAAAAAAAATACAAAATTGTTGATACAACTTTATTAAAAATAAACACATTTGCTAAAAGGTCATATTAAAAACGCATGTAAACCTACACACAAAGCCAAAATAGTTCAAAAACGGCCCAACAAAAAACTTAAACCAATATGCAAATTTGACTTATCAAGGGTGTAAAATTGGATTGTAAAAGATTTATGCAGGACAAACAATTAAAGGTGGTAATAAAGACATAATATTTAAAGGAAAAATGGCCACAAAAACATAGCATTAACATTGACATCCTCATTGAAAAATGGACATTGAAACACTCAGTTGAAAAACCAAAAGCAGTTATTGGGCTAAATGGTAAGCAAATTTAGCAACATAGATTAGGCTAACAAACAAAACAACAGCCCCTCCTTGGGAAAGATATATATATATATATATATATATATATATATATATATATATATATATATATAAAAAAAAAAAAAGACCAAGAAAAAAGGCAAGTTAGACAACCCCCCCCCCCTCCATATATGCTTATCATTATGCACACAGGTGTGAAAAAAATTACTTGCAATTGGGTGTTCGCAGTCCGTGAAATTTGGCTGTTTGTTTTTTTTTTCAGTATTCTTCCACATTTACATGTGTATGACATTCCATAATCATTTATTTATCTCCAATCATGTAGATTTGTACACCAATCCCCCATTGTTGGCAAAAGCTTACAATCGCTTGTAAAAGTGCAAAAAAACGCATATAAATGTTGAAGAAACTATATATATATATATATATATATATATATATAAAATTATATAGAAATACATTGAAATATAGTATAAAAATATGCAAACACATATAGATTTATACATATACAGTGGTACCTTGGTATAAGTTCTTAATCCGTTCCAGATCCTTGGACTTATACCAAACAAATTTTTCCCATAAGAAATAAAAGGAAAATATTAATCTGTTCCCATGAAAAAAAATCCTATTGTTATTGGAATATTATACATTGATGGGGCTGTATAAAATAATTTAAACACTGCTTAATACTAAAATACATTAATACAAAAGCAATTAGATGAAATAAATGAAAATGTACCCTCATTTTACCTTGCTGAGAAGAGTCGAGTGCCTACTAGGATGGTGCTTAAAAGGGAGGAGGAGGAGGAGATGTTATGTAATTCACAGAGAGTTATAGCAAAGGTTGTTCACTGAATGGTAGCAACTGGTGTACTGATGCTCGTGGGCAGTCTTGGCTTTGTCTCGAGAGAGGTAAATAAGGGTAGTGTGTAGTGTTATGACTCATTTTGACCCATACAAGCAAAGGGTATATACCAAGCTACATTTTTCATGTCCAAACAGGACTTACATCAAGTTGGACTTATTCCAAAGCGGACTTATACCGAGGTACCACTTGTAGGGGACTGCCTTTTTCTATCTGCTTGCTGAGTTGTAACTTTGTAAATTGCAAATAAAGTTGTTGAAGTGTTTCCTGCCCCAATAGTGGCCTTAGGAACCCCACCAGAATATAGAGGAAATGCAGGAAGTACAGGGACAAAAATGAGAACATGTGCTCAGCCAGGGTAAGTGCCTGCATCCCTTCTGGAACACACTGACAGCTGTGTCTGTGTGTAGTATTATATCATCACCCTCTGTATTAATGGGGCATATGTGATATCTGTTATCAGAGATCACTTTGGGAAATCCCTACTGTCAGTGTATCAGCTGCATACACAAATATATATTGGCTCTGCCCTTTCAGTTATCTTTGCTGATCTGCATCCCCTGTCTAGTTACATCTAGAATAGGTTAAGCATCCGATGGCCCATAGGTAGCAGAGGTCCAGTTGCATTGGCAGATTAGTGTGATTGCTAGGGACTAAGTGGTAGTGCAGATAGATTCTCCTTGCACTCCAGAGACTTTGCCTGCATCCCTGTAATCCAGGATCACGGCATACACAGCCTAATTGTCAGTTGGAGGATCTCTTTGCTGCTTTTTCCAGGATCATCTCATCAGGACACCTTTGCTACAATCAACTCCAGGGGCCTCTGCAATCCTCTGCCTCCTCAATCCTGACACTGATCATAACTGGAGGTATTTGTGGTTATAGACTGTATATATACCCGGGTATATCTGTGCACAATTCTCCTCAGGACTCTGCTTTGTGTACTCATTGATGCTTATAGATTGTAAATATTGTTATTACTGTTTTGAGATATAAAGCTTACAAATACTCCAACCTGTGGTGTTCATTTAGCTGCAATGGTTAATGTTGTATGCTGGGTGTAGTGGTTCCTCAGGCGCAGTTTTATATTACTGTTAATAATTCTGGTTAATGTCCCAGGAAGGGAGCCCTCTGCTAACAGAGACCCTGTCCTGGGTGGAGGCACTGCCAACTTTATTATTATCTCCACTCTTCCACATAGCGAAGGCCTGGGATCCTCTCTGTTATCTACAGGTCAGCGCCATAGCCTGGTTTGTGAGGGTCATTTACATGACCCCCCCATAACAGGGCTACACACTGTATATCTCTTTTCAGATTTTTAGACTATATTAAGATGTATTTAGATATTTAGCATAGATATCTAGACATTTAAATTCTGTCCATCCAAACACACCTCCCTGTTACACATGACTCTACTCTTCCAGTACCTGATCCCCATTTCATTTTAGTGGGCAGAGTTTATGTATGATGAAATTGTGGGGGATGGTAGCCACAGATTTTCCACGCCCATTTTTGGTTTCAGACAGGGTAGTGTAGTATGACAGTTATAGATTTGTGACAGGTAGGTATACATTTAGGGGCCTCACCCCAATTCTCCTTGCTATGTAAGTGGCCCGGGGGAAGTCCCTCATTGGCATTTTCAATTTACAGACTCCTAGGTGCACTTTCTTTTTAAAAGGCAAGTTTTTAAATTTGTCACCCCATATCTTGGATTTCCTTATTCTGATATTTTGGTTACTAGTGGCTAGGAGAGTCTCCTGTGTACCCTGCAATTTTCAAGTCATAACAATATACAGTTAAGGAGTTATAAAGGTTTGTACATAGTGATTTCTCTGTGATTTCTCAATGGGAAGATGTACAAAACCAAAAATGTAGGTGCAATCGGGGGACACCTGTGGTTAACACCCCCTAAAATTTCATCATTAGGCCATTGTCAGAACACGAAGAACTCCAACCATCAAAAAATCTACCCTGTTACACATTAGTGGAGGCTTCTAGCACCTGAACCCCATTTTCTCAGGAATGAGGCGGAACAAGTGAACAAAATTAGAGGTGCAAGTGGGAGACACACTTGGCTAACAACCCCTAAAATTTCATCCTTAGGCCAACGTTAGAACAAGAAGAACTCCGCCCATCAAAAAAATCTACTGTTACACATTTGTGGAGGCTTCTAGCACCTGAACCCCATTTTCTCTGGAACGGGGAGGGAGTACAGGTGAAAAATACAGAGGTACAAGTGGGACACCTGTGACTAACACCCCCTAATATTTCATCACTAGGCCATTGTCAGACCATGAAGAACAACCATCAAAAAAATCTACCCTGTTACACATTGCTGGCTGCTAGCACCTGAAGACCAATTTCTCTGATACGGGGGGGGTTTACCAGGTGAACAAAATTAGAGGTGCAAGTGGGGGACACCTGTGGCTAACATCCCCTAAAATGTATTTGTTAGGCCTTCGTCAGAACATGAAGAACTTCGTCCAACAAAAAAATCTACCCTGTTACACATTGGTGGGGGCTTCTAGCACCTGAACCCCAATTTTCCATGAACGGTGCAGTGCAGGTGAACAAACTCATAGGTGCAAGTGTGGGACACCTGTGGCTAACACCCCCTAAAATTTCATTAATAGGCCAATGCCAGACCAGGTGGAACTCCACCCATTAAAAAAAACTACCATGTTACACATTGCTGCAGGCTTCCAGCACCTGAACCCAAATTTCCCAGGGAGGTTGCGGTGCAGGTGAAAAAAACTAGAGGTGCAAGTGGGGGACACCTGTGGCTAACACCCCCTAAAATGTCATCAATAGGCCATCGCCAGAACAGGTGGAACTCCACCCATAAACAAAAACTACCATGTTACACATTGTTGAAGGCTTCCAGCACCTGAACCCCAATTTTCCATGAACGGTGTGCTGCAGGTAAACAAATTCATTGGTGCAAGTGGGGGATACTTGTGGCTAACACCCCCTAAAATTTCATCAATAGGCCATCGCCAGGACAGGTGGAACTCCACCCATTAAAAAATACTACCATGTTACACAATGCTGGAGACGTTCAGCACCTGAACCCCAATTTCCCAGGAACGGTGTGGTGCAGGTGACCAAAACTAGAGGTGCAAGTTTAGGACGCCTGTGGCTAACACCCCCCAAAATTTCAAATATAGGCTATCGCCAGAAAAGGTGGGTTTTCACCCATGAAAAAAAAACTACCATGTTACATGTTGCTGGAGGCTTCAAGCACCTGAACCTCAATTTTCCATGAACAGTGCGGTGCAGGTGAACAAAATTAGAGGTGCAAGTGTGGGACACCGGTGGCTAACATCCCCTAAAATTTCATCAATTAGCCATTGCCAGAACAGGTGGAACTCCGCCTGTAAAAAAAACTACCCTGTTACACATTGCTGTAGGCTTCTATCAGCTGAAGCCCAATTTCCAAGGAACAGTGCGGTGCAGGTGAACAAATTCATGGGTGCAAGTGGGGGACACCTGTGGCTAACACTCCCTAAATTTCATCAATAGGGTATCGCCAGCACAGGTTGAACTCCGCACATAAATAAAAATTACACTGTTACACATTGCTGGGGGCTTCCAGCACCAGAACCCCAATTTCCCAGGAACAGTGCGGTGCAGGTGAACAAAATCATAGGTGAAAGTGGGGAACACCAGTAGATAACACCCCCTAAAATGTCATCATTGTTTGGGGCGGAGTTCCACCTGTTCTGGCGATGGCCTATTGATGAAATTTTAGGGAATGTTAGCCACAGCTGTCCCCCACTTGCACCTCAAATTTTGTTCACCTGCATGGCACCGTTCAAGGGAAATTGGGCTTCAGGTGATGAAAAACAGCAATGTGTAACAGGGTAGTTTTTTTTATGGACGGAGTTCCAAGTTTACGGGGTGTTAGTCATCGCCAGAACAGGTGGAACTCCACCCATAAAAAAAACTACCATGTTACACATTGCTAGAGGCTTCCAGCACCTGAACTCCAATTTTCCAAGAACAGTGCGGTGCAGATGAACAAAATTAGAGGTGCAAGTGTGGAACACTGGTGGGTAACACCCCATAAAATTACATTAATAGGCCATCACCAGAACAGGTGGTATTCCACACATAAAAAAAAAAACTACCCTGTTACACATTGCTGTAGGCTTCTATCAGCTGAACCCCAATTTCCAAGGAACAATGCGGTGCCGGTGAACAAATTCCTAGGTGCAAGTGGGGGACACCTGTGGCTAACACCCCCTAAACTTTTATCAATAGGCCATCGCCAGAACAGATATAACTCCGCCCATAAATTAAAATTACCCTGTTACACATTGCTGGGGGATTCATGCACCTGAACCACAATTTCCCAGGAACAGTGCGGTGCAGGTGAACAAAATTATATGTGCAAGTGTGGGGCACCAGTAGATCACACCCCCTAAAATTTCATCATTTTATGGGCAGAGTTCTACCTGTTCTGGCGATGGCCTATTGATGAATTTTAGGGAATGTTAGCCACAGGTGTCCCCCACTTGCACCTCTAACTTTGTTCACCTGCATTGCACCGTTCATGGGAAACTGGGCTTCAGGTGATGAAAGCTTACAGCAATGTGTACCAGGGTAGTTTTTTTATGGAAGGGGTTCCATCTGTTCTGGCGATGACCTATTGATGAAATTTTACGCGGTGTTAGCCACAGGTGTCCCCAACTTGCACCTCCAATTTTGTTTAGCTGCACCGCACCGTTCCTGGAAAATTGGGGTTCAGGTGAGGGAAACCTCCAGCAATGTAACAGGGTTGTTTTTTTTATGGGCGGAATTCCATCTGTTCTGGCGATGGCTTATTGATGAAATTTTGAGGGGTGTTAACCATAAGTATCCTCCACTTGCACCTGTGTAATTGTTCACCTGCACGTCACTGTTTATGGACAATTGGGGTTGAGGTGCTGAAAGCTTTCAGCAATGTGTATTATGGTAGTTTTATTTATGGGTGGAGTTCCACCTGTTCTGGAGATGGCCTATTGATGAAATTTTAGAGGGTGTTTGCCACAGGTGTCCCACACCTGCACCTCTAATTTTGTTCACCTGCACTGCAACGTTCCAGGGAAATTTGGGTTCAGGTGCTGCAAGCCTGCAGCAATGTGTAACAAGGTAGTTTTTTTTTTATGGGAGGAGTTCCACCTGTTCTAGCGATGGCATATTGATGAAATTTTAGAGGGTGTTAGCCACAAGTATCCCCCACTTTCACCTATGAATTTGTTCACCTGCACGGCACCATTCCTGGGAAATTGGACTTCAGGTGATGGAAGCCTACAGCAATGTGTAACAGGGTAGTTTTTTTATGGGCAGTGTTCCACCTGTTCTGGAGATGGGATATTGATGAAATTTTAGTGGGTGTTAGCTACAAGTATCCCCGACTTGCACCTATGAATTTGTTCTCCTGCACTGCACCGTTCCTGGGAAATTGGTCTTCAGGTGATGGAAGCCTACAGCAATGTTTAACAGGGTAGTTTTTTTTTATGGGCGGAGTTCCACCTGTTCTGTCGATGGCCCATAGATTAAATTTTAGGGGGTGTTAGCTACAGGTATCCTCCAATCGCACCCATGAATTTGTTCACCTGCACTGCACCTTTCCTGGGAAATTGGGGTTCAGGTGCTGGAAGCCTCCAGCAATGTGTAACATGGTACCGTA
>NW_027317594.1:3928-11309 GCF_032062135.1 Pyxicephalus adspersus | reverse complement strand
CGGCATGGATCATCTAAACAGATGTATCAGGCATTGGTGGATGGAAATCCTGGCTGATCCACTCCTGATTCATCTTGACAAAGGTCAGTCTGTGCACATTTTGGATGGACAGGCCAGTTCTTCTTCAGGTAACTATGGCCCACGCCACACTAAACATCTGCTTTGATGCCACACTACTGGCCAGCCAGGACAGCTTTTCCAGGGCAAACTCGGCCAGTTGCTGTCACAAATCCAGTTTGGCTGCCCAGTAGTCCAGTGGATCTTTAATGACGGCTGGCATGGTGCACTCCAAGTATGCCACCACCTGCTGGTTCAGGTTCTGCTCTATGTCTAGCAGAAAACTGCTCATCAGTGACTCTAGACTCTGCTGATGGAGCTGGTACTGCTTGCCACCCCACCTCTCCCCAGCAGCCATGGCAGTGGAACGTGAGTGCAGACCGCTCCCCCCCCCCCAGTCAGACCTGTGGGAGGATGCACGATGGCGCAGATAGGCAGCAGACAACTGACTACATAGGATGTCTCTGTAGTAGTTCAATTTGTCCTTCCTCTCAGTGGGTATAAAAAAGGCCCCCACTTTGGACCGGTAGCGAGGGTCCAACATATGGAGGGTGGAATTCCAACCGGTGTAAATGTCGCATATCAGCCTATGTTAGGGGATGCCGTTCTGCCCCTGCAGTTACTGCCTTTTTCGCAAAGAAATGACGGCTTAGGACTCTCCACCTCGGCTCGGTACAAGCCATCAGTTCTCTGAAAGGTGCAGAGTCCTCTACTTGGAAAGGGAGGGACTGCAGCACCAACAACTTGGACAGAAACACATTCAGTTTCTGTGCCATTGGATGAGTGCACGCATACTGTTGACTGCCCAAATAAGTGAAGTGTGCAGTGATTCTAATAGCAACGCCTGTCATCTGCTTGTCATACTGACTCACAGTATTGTTTCTCTACCACACCAGACTCCCTATGCATGTTACTGCAAGGCACAGTGTTCTACACCACTATCAAGGCTCTCTGCAGCCTGGAAATTGCCGTTTTTAACACAATTGGCCGCAAAATAATTTGGATCAAAGCGAATCTTTTCAAAAAAATTTGTCGAGCCAGCCGAATCGAATTTTTGAGAAATTCGCTCATCTCTAACTACTACCATTAGTGCTAATATTATTGGTGTTGTTACTAGCACCATTGCTACTTCTACTGCGATCCCCATCCACAATAATACTACGAAGATCACCCAACCACAACTACTCTTTTACTGCCGGTATTCTTATTTATTTTCCCTGCAATAGCTGTAAGCTTGAAATCCCGTAAAAATGTGTTGCAGCCCATTGCAAAGGGGTCCCACCAATTCAAGGGTAGTACAACCCTTTCAAATCAACCACCAATTGGGATGTTGCCTACTCCTAGCCAAATACTGACAGTTGGTATCAAGATCCCTCCATGCTCCTGTTGCCAAAGACGTGTGCTAATTCCCAAATTGTAATCTTCTTTGCCTTTCAAGGAAACATTGGCTTGTTGTGAAAGCTTGTAAACATTGACTGATACTGGCTGATACTCCTAGAGCTTGACTGAGAAAACCTTGAAATCTTTGGTGAATATTGGGCACTGACCGTTATTCCTAGAACTTCAGAATATCTTTAGTAAGAATGCTTCTATACCATATAAGTGAGGTAATACATTATTTACAATGATGATATAATAAAGAGGCTATGAAGGGTTGGCTCTCCTATGCAAAGTCACGAAGGAGAATCCCAGGTTCATTAAACAAAAACCATCTGACTAATATTATTTGTAAGAGTAATAGGTGTCTCAATTCCGACGCGTTACGCCCATCGGGCTTCCTCAGGGAACATGTAGAGACCTTTCAAACAACTGTATAATGAAGCAAAGTAAAATTGGGTTTTTAAGCAATCACATATAATATACAAGACTGGAAAACACATAATAATATATTAATAAATTGGTTGATGATATATTCACAATTTCCAATGCTTAAGGTATATAAAGAATATTGGTGATTATATGTAATAATATTAACTTAAAGGCTACAGGAAAAAAAATTAATATTAATACCGTTACTTCAAGAACATGCCTGAGAAAGCACGCTTCATTCTTTTCAGAAGCTAAAGTTTCTTTTTGGAAACAGAAGGGAACTGTTTCAGTAAATGTTAAGTATGTATCCAATAAGTTTGTAAAACTTAGTTACTTAAGTTACTGTAGAAATTGACAATCATAGCTCCTACCATAGACATTGAAGAGTAATGATCATTGACAGAGAGGGAATAGAAGCTTCTTACTGTCAGGATCACCTGGAGAAAATGAAAGAAAATAATAAAAAGTGAATTCTCTTTCACACATGCCTTTGCAACATGCAAGCTTTATTACATTTTTTCTAAAGTTTATCACATCATGGCATCAGAAGGCATGCTGCGATTTTAGATCGGAAATAACAGATAAGTATTCAATATGTCATATGCAAAATAAACATTAAACCTAAAAAACAAACCCTCATAGCAAAACAACTTACTCATTATGTTAAATGATTTCATATTCCAGATAGAAATATATTTACATAGCTGAACCAGAGAAAGGCAAAAAAAAACATTACAAATAAAAAAAAAATATTACTAAAAAAATAAATAAATAAAATATGTTTCAATTTACTCCAACGGGGAAAAAGTTCCATCTTGGTTCTCAGTTCTGAATTTGCAGACATAAAAAAGCTAAAACTATTTCCAGTAGTAAAATTATACATTTTGACCCGCAGATTGGTTAATAGGACCTACAATGGAATATTGCAGAAGAATGAAGGTCCAGGTGACCTGGGTAACTTTTTTAACATTTTGTTACAATAAAGAAATGGTTAAATGAATCTGACACGATTCCTTATCAACCTAATAATAAACATGCCTTATGTACCCGTAACACTCACCTTGAATAAGGATTGAGATTAGAAGGATGAGTTTCATGTCTGAGAACAGATAGCATCGAAAGATTTGGGTTTTTTTTGTGTTGCACAAAATGAAGAAGAAGAAGAAGGAGTAGGAGCAGAAAAAAAAATAATTTCCTGGACATCACAAAATGTGGTTTATAATTTTGCCATACGGTTCTTCCTTTTTTTATAAGCACATATACCGATAATAAAATGTTAAGATTGTTGTCAGTTTGGTATGTGAGAGGTATGTAAGTTTATCTTCTTGTGGCTATATTAGTAATCTGCCCTCCCATGCATATGCAAGATATGGTCATTACACAGCCAATACTTTAATAATTTCAGCACTATTGGCTCATTTGTGCAGCAATAATATAATTTTATTTATTTTATAAAATGATATGCCTTTTACCTAATTTATTATATCATTTTATTTTCGAAATAGCTATCATTGGTTACAGTCTCAAATATCAACAAAGCATCAAATAATGGGAAATGACATTCATATACAAAGTATCACTGTTTATTCCAACAATTTTAGGGGAGAGCTCACAAGACAAAAGGCAATCACTCTATGGCGATTTGTGAGACCTTCCTGTTCCCCAAGCATTGTCCTTTTAGGTCATTTGTCTCTTTAAGCCTCTCATAGGCTCCAGGGTTCATGGATGGTGGAGAAGTTCACAGTTCACATTATAATAATCCTTAGCCTGGTAGTGGCTGTAATTACCACCAGCCATCTTGCTTTAGCACACTGCACACAAAGCTCTTCTATGACAGAGTGATGTTGAAGAAGATATGCAGAAGTGTTATTCAAGCCAATTGTGGAGTTCTGGACTTAGCAGAGCAAACATCTTGAAGGTCCAGTATAGCACCAACCAGGAGATATGAAAACCCCAGATACCACCCAGTAGGGATGAGTGATGATGAACGATCTTGCGGAGAATCGGGCCTTTCTCGCTTACAGAACATGTAAGCAAGAACAAACCTTGTGATTGGCCACGTGGTTCTCGTGGTTCTCGCCACGTGTTCTCGCCAAACTCAGATGATCTCTCAATGGAGAATCTCCATTGAAAGTTTATCTGGCGTTCGCCTGCAGTCACAGCTGATTGGAGGCACCCGTGTGCCTCCAATCAGCTGTGACCGCAGGTTTCCACGCTCCCCGGGATGTAATTATAACTGATAAGTACAGCCCGGTGACCGTGGGAACTGAACTCAGATGAACGCTCAATGGAGAGTTCATCTGAGTTTGCGTGGGAACCTACACTTCAATTGAATTTGCGAAATCTGTTTACCGAAGATTTGCGGATCCATCTGAAATTCGTGGAAATTTTTGAAAGAATGTCAGAGGCATTCACGCTCATCCCGGCCACCCAGGCCTACTAGGACATTAATAATGAAAGACCTTGAAATTTTGATGGTTTTAACAGACCTTCCAGGAACACAACTAAGTCATCATCAACAGGTCACTACGGTCTCCATGTGTTCCGGAATCCCCATCGTTCTCCTCTGATTGGCAGACTACATTCTCTCCATAGGTAATGGCTCTGGCAACTCTCACTTTTTCCTAAAGTAGATGATGTACAGTTTTATACCTATTAGGAGGAGGGAGGATTTGATCTCGACATAAATTGCAAAGATAGCAATCTGAAGACCTGTGATGGCAGTGAAATAAAAGACAGGAAATAAATATTGAAATACCAGGAACTTTCACCATTTCATCAACAATCATATTTAAGGTGTAACCACAGATACATTTTTCTTTAATTTGAATATTTTTGGATGTGGTAAAATATCTGCCAAGTTTTTGTCTTTGTCCCTGTCTGGGGAATTTATATATTTAGCTATATAATATCCCATGGAAACATCCCCCAGGTGATTTTTCTTCAAACTTCAAGGATACAAATAAATTAACTAACTAACTGACCTCATGTGTTAGAACCCTGGCTTCTTCTCTTCAGACCACAAACTCCTCAACCCACATGGGTCATTCATTCAGATTTCTGCCTTTCTGTGTATGACCTTTGGTCTTGTCACCTTACCAAAATTTTGGCACCATCTCAGGCTCTTGTATCTTCCTCTGACCTTACCCATCTATGAGAATTTTTGGTCAGCTGACAATTCTTGCTTCCACATCCAGTTGCCATCCCATGCATACTCCATCTCTGGGGGCAACTTCTTTGTTATCAAGGATGAGCAGGATCCTGTCTATAGGTGAGAATTATGAATAAATATTGGGAGGATTGGGGCCTCAGCAAAGCATTGGTACTTCACCAGGGGCCTTTCAGACCTAAAGTTTTTCATAGTTTTCTAATTTTTTTCCTAATTTTTATCTCAGTGACAATGGTAATAAAAATATATAGAGGGTGAAAATTCCCAACAGGGAAATGGATTGAATTCTATCCAATGCTTAAACAGAGACATGGAAAAAACTACCTGTAAGGATCTGATTTACCTTTCAATTCAAACTTGGCATTCCACTCCCATGTTCAATCATTGAGTTAGTCCTACCATTTCCAACACAAAATTCCAATATTACAAAGCAATAATAGATGTTGGTATATAATTATAGGACCCTCTTTATTTGGGGATTCACTGATCCATTTAATGCAATTTAAATTTTGCAAGGAAAAAAATGCTTTTTCTACTTTTTTAAACTTTTCTACTTTGCCCATAAAATTAAAATGAAGGACTGAATATAATAGTCGGTACCTATATTTGTAAAAATTATTTGTAATTGTGTTCCAGAACCCAATCTGAGTATTGAGGTGTTTTTGTTGTTTCCAATGCAGAATTTCAGCATCACAAAGCAGTAATAGGTGGTGTGATTTGACATGTGGACCCCATTTATCTGGAGATCAGCTGATCCAATAATCTGAGATCTTCCCCTGTAACTGGGATGAACCATCAGCTCCGAGGGGTGATAGGCAAAGGGTCCGGTTTGGCTGCCCACTCTCCAGAAAACTTCTCTCCACATAGGGACTGGGCCTGGAGGGTCATTGTATGAGCAGCTGATGGTGACTGAGTCTTCTTCATTAATGGATAGGATATCAGATTGAGTGACCCCGGGATCATTGGTATGTTTTAGGACAAGAATAAAAACATTAAATTTAATGCATCTTTTTGAACAAAGTTAAGTTTAACCTCCTACAAGGAGAATCTAAGCTTTCAATCAATTCAAGGGACTTTTTTGTAAATAAGTTAAACCCTACTCCAAAAATGTTGTTTTATGGAAGAGTAAGAAAGTCTTTTTGCTTTTGCTTTTTTTTACTTTTTACAGCTGTCTATGTTCTTTATAGTGCAGACTACCAGCACAGGAGATGAGATAATTGACAGTGATAACCATTGCTGTGGTAAGTGAGTCAGCATGGACCATTAGGCTCCTTATTTGTGGCTGAACAGTAAAAGGAAGAAGCTGACCGATGAGGTTATTTCTCTGGAGAACAGAATTCTTTTGGTGGAGTAGCAGAATTTATGGGCTCCTTGTGCCTATAAGGAGCCTATATAACATCTTGAAACCAACCAAGCTGGTGCTAGAGCCAAGAAAACTGCGCCCATGTGATTTCCTCTTTTTTGGTAGCAAGAAAAAATATTTATCCATTAGCTCTCCAAGCAAGGGAATTGATTGATTACTGCTTTGTGAGGAATAAAATCTATTAGATCTGCCAACCTGAAAAGCACCTATCAAAGAAAGCAGATCAGTAAAAAGACGTTCCCCCAGAACATGAATTTGTTTTAAAGGGGCCAATAAAGTTCTGTTGATTTTTGTATACCGAATGTTCATTTTAATACAGACAAATTAAATGACCGTACCTGCTATTACTACCTGGGTGCCGTGTACAGGGGATCATTGTTCTATTTTTGAATTTCGATTCACCACACAGCAGTACTGCCCGATGTAAGAAGATCCAACATTCATAATATGTAATGAGATACTTGTCTCAGATTTCTGTACTATCCATCGCTTCACTTTCTGTGTAAAGTTTTGTTTATTCCATTTGAAAAATTTATTATTTTCATAACATAGATCACTTGCTCCTAACCTCCAGACAATCTCCTCTATATTATCAGGTGAACAGTTGTGTATAACACCTGGGACGGAGATATCTTCTCCCAACATGGCAGGGACAACATCTGGCTGTTCTACGGAGAACTGGTCTGCAAAATAGAACAGAGCCACACAATAACTACAGAGTTACATAGTTCTGTACAATGACACAGAAGAGAGCTATGAGTCTGTCCTCCTCCTGTAGGGTGACACAGACAGAAGGGGGCGCTATGAGTCTGTCCTCCTCCTGTGGGGTGACACAGACAGAAGGGGGCGCTATGAGTCTGTCCTCCTCCTGTGGGGTGACACAGACAGAAGGGGGCGCTATGAGTCTGTCCTCCTCCTGCAGGGTGACACAGACAGAAGGGGGCGCTATGAGTCTGTCCTCCTCCTGCAGGGTGACACAGACA
>NW_027317594.1:0-850 GCF_032062135.1 Pyxicephalus adspersus | reverse complement strand
TCTAGGACAATGCGGGACTGGATCGAGGGAAGGTCCAGTGCCATCAAGAGATCTGCGGGATTAAAGGTAAGTTTGCTCTTTTTATTTTCACTTTAGTTCCGCTTTAAATCAGGTACTTTTTTACTAATATTTAAATTAAAACTTAACTGTGGGATGTGGGTGGGAACCGGTGTACAAAAATGGACCTTGTTTTTTAGAACCCCACATTTATTTTTAGAAGGTCCACTTTCATACAGAAGGTAACAATTACCAAGAAGCAAATGAGAAAAATACAATATTAGACAAGGAATACAAATAATCATGTAGAGGCCAGCATATTACAAGGGGCATTTAGATATTTTAAAGTCCCTGCTCCGGCTCACCTATTTGCTTTACAACAAGTAAAAAAGGATCTGATAAAATAATTTGCTGTATCTATAAACCATTAGGAACTGGCTGCGGTGTCACCTAAGGAGTGTCACCTAAATAACATGTGGTTTGTAGATCCAACAGAAGACGACCAATTTATTTACCAGTACTTCTTTTTATTTTATTTATTTGTATTATTACTATGCTTCCACTAATATTTGTTTGTGTCCAATAATAGCCCAAAATTTATTGTAATACAACACTAGGTGAAAAGACGTTCACAATGAGGAAGTCCAAACAAGCATTGCACCCACAACAGGAAAATATAGTAAACATGTAAAATAACTGTAGAGTAGCGTATATAATATAATTATTTAAATATATTATATGAAGATTTCTTTGTATTGGACTCAATACAGCTATTTTGTTTTGAATCCAATACAAAATATTTGAATTTCCCAACGATCCTCCTGCTGGCACCAACGTCACCGGGAAACCCAGA
>NW_027317593.1:0-11340 GCF_032062135.1 Pyxicephalus adspersus | reverse complement strand
CCGCGTCTGGCATTTCTGGTGCTCAACCTAGAAATTTATTTAAGCTGGGTGGGAAGAAACTTTTGGCGGGTGGCAGTCCCTGTATTGTGAACCAACTGTTGAGTATGCACCCAAAAACAGCCGGGTGGTTACTGAAATGTGCCAGGTGGTGCACCCTGCTAAAAGGGGCTGGGGAGAACACTGTCTAATGAGAAGGAAAAAGTTCCTCCAATTGTTTCAATAAATTTCAAGGTTGGCCGGCGACTTTAAGTTTTTAATTGTAGTCCTCTGTGTATTTGAGTTTGACACCCCTGGTCTAGAAGAAAGTAAGATGGTATTAAAAAAAGCAAAATAACTATTTAAAGTGGAACTGAAGTCCTGCGATTCAGGCAGGGGTTTACTGCAGAAAAAGAGAGGAGATGTCCCATCTGAAATAACAGTTTGTACTTGCCTGATTACAACCCAGCCATCAAATTGCCACCCAACCTACGCATCTCAGCATTGGTTGCCTGAGTTCCTTTGTGCATGACAGAAATGAATGAACTCCCGTCTGGGCAGGAGTTTTGTCATTTCAGCCTTGCCAATTAAAATACCTGAAAATAGTCTTTAGGAAGCAAATAAGAAGGAAGTTGTGACACGCCCTACGATGGAACCGGGATATGTGGGGAATTGTGGATGTAGTTCAACTTTAAAGTCAATCTAATCTATTACTGTTGTTAGGGTCACATGATAATGGTCAGAGGGTGTTTTGTGCAAGAGGGGCTTAAAGCACATGTAAATTGTTTTCAATAATTTTTTAATACTATCAACAAACTATGCACAGTAACAAAAACTGCAATAAAATTAGGTTCTTTACAAAGTTCTTATACACTCAGATTGATGTGGGAAAACTCCCACCAGCTGTCCTTGAATGTTTTAGTACTGTACAGTTGACATAAGTCCCCATAGGGCACTAGCATGCAGTTACTAAACTGGACATAATGAGGACAAAATCTTACCTGATTGTAATGAAGAATATTACCCGTGGTACCATAGTCAAACTCTTTAAACTCACCAGTTTTCTTCACCTGCAAAAAGAAAAAAACACGGAACCTATACTATATATGCTAACAGCTTGTGAGTTTCCAGGTTTCTAAATTGCACAGCCTTTCTCTGAAACAGGCTTACTGATCAATAGAATAAAAATGAAGAAATCATTACCTGCCCCCAGTGGAGAAAAGTCTTTACTGACGCCCCTGCTGGCAAATGTCCGAAGTACACATCTACTCTGCTCTGTAAAAGAGAAATGGGATACCTAGACAATGAATTGCTACCTAGACAATGAATTGCACATGCTTAAGAAAATGACTTAGTAGTGAACACCTATATTTACTTATTAGATATAATGAGCAAAGTGAATAGCAAAAAAACAATGTAGTTAAAAGACCAATATGAACAATGTGAATTAATGTTTTTTAAACTAATATATCTTAATAACATAAATATGGGCACAAACCAGACCCAGTAGATGATCTGGTAAAGATTTGGCTTTTTAGAAATGCCATGAGGATGAAAATGATCCAACATTACTTTTTTTTATATTCATAATATCTACTAGAACCCCTGTTCGGACATATTTCTGTAAGTTACAGGTCTACAATTTAAAAAAAAATTTCATGAAAAACAGTGGATCACTTTTGGTACAGAAATCTAGACCTCAGTGTAACACTCAGGAGGTTAAATTAGGAATCATTCAAAATAAAAACACTTTAAAACAAAATGCAACCTAAACTAATTCTCCAATTTCCTCACAATCTGGGGAGCCTTTTTTTTAACATCAAGACATAAACATTTTCTATATGGTTGCCTCATTTGTTCAGTAGATTCCCATGGACGACTCCATAGTCGGAATGTAAAGAGACATGGGAGACTGTAGTCACGGAATAAAGTAAACTATGCATCTGGGGAAGCTAGGATAGATAAAATTAGGAAAGGGGGAAAAAAGATTATTTTTATTTTGAATTATTATTAATATTATTATCTAAAACCTTGCTTACCATGTTTAGGTTATTCTCATTAAATCCACAGATAAGAAAGAAAACATTGCCACATAATTGTTTCGCCACTATGCGAGTACAAAACTGAGTGGCAAGAATCTGGATATACTCAGCGTGCGGAAGAAAATCCTTCTCCCCAAACGTTACCTAAAAAGTGAAAAAAAAAACATCTTCTTAAAAGAAATTAAACTTATACTGAATGAATATTATCATTAATATTATAGGAAGCTGGGTGATGTATTGTGCTGCTGTTCATTATACAATATAAGGCTGACTCCCTAATTAAAAAAAACAAAACACATTCATGACATAACAATAATCATACCCTCAAAACAGGCTCTGGCAGGGCAGCAATGGTTGCCAGTGGACTGATGGAGAACTGGAGGGAAATCGCAGGGCCAAGAGCAACAAACATTTGGACTTTCTTGGCGAGTTCAGGCATGCTTGAGAATGCAATAAACCCTTTTGAAGATGGATAAAAAAAACACAAGATCATGAAATGTATTATGCATTTTTAATGTACTTCTATTGTTCCACATTGAGTCATGTTGTGATGTGTGGGACATTATTGTTGATAGTGCTTTGTTGCATTGTTAATGTATATATTTTAATAGAATCCCTGTTTAAAGATGAACTCCAGCCTTTCCTTCATTCTATATTATTCAAATGAAAAAAAGAATCCATTAAAAAATTAAAAGTCAGATCCGGACCTCACCTCATTCCCTCTCTGCTCTCTCTGCTTGTTGTATTGTGGGGAACGGGACAGGCATCTTCTATGTTTCTCTATAGAGATTGTGCTGCCAGCAGAGGGAGCTGCTCCCCGCCCACCTTGTACTGTGCGATAATCCCAGGAACAGCATGAGTGCTGTGTCTGTGTCCATGCAGCTGTCATATCCCCATGTATAAATCCCCATATCTTCTTCACTGATTGTCATAGAAATGTGAATTTTTTAGAGTACACAGAGGACCCTAAGGGCTGCTACTAAACTAACAAGTTCCCAGATACGGGGGTCACAAACAAAAACTCCTTACAACAATCAGGGATTTTTTCACATTAAGGGGGGCTATTTCAAGACCAGGCTCCCCAAATTGGGTTTGTATGTTAGGGACCCCTGGGGGCCACTCTCATGGCAATGAAAATTAGGGTACTGCCAATTGTATGTGTTCTGTGGTGCCCCTTAAAGTTCACAAAACTTCAAGGCTGCATTAAGGTTGGCGGTAAAGTTATCCCTTCCTCGTGCCATGAAACCCTGGCTCGGGAGAGACGCTCAGTACCGCTCACTGCTGCCTGCAGTCAATTCTGCAGATGCTGAGCTGCGAGGGACTGACTGGTAAGCTGTCTGTTACACTTACATGGGATGTTGGCAACTGGAAACTTGGGAGTCAGTAGGAAACTCCTTTTGCCCCCCCCCCCCCTTCCCTATTAAAATGTTACACCCATCATATTATACCTACCTTGTTACACATAGCTATTCCCTTACTCTCTATGTCAACACTACTGCGCCATCAAAAGATATGAAAAACTATACCTGTCATACAGTACTACCCTGTCACACGTAGCTGGCCACCTACCTTCTGTAAACCCCAATTTCTCTTTAACAGTAGATGAAGGGAAATGTCGAATAAGAGGGGGACACTTGTGGCTACCCCCCATCAATAAAATTCTATCCCTTCTACCATGCCATGGGACCTTGTCACATATTGCTTATGTCCGCTTATGTTCTCTGAATCACAATTTCTCCTGAAAGGGGAGCTGTACTGTAGGTATAATAAAATGTAGGATAAGACTCCTGTGGCTAACCCCCTCCTAAAATTTTAGCAAACATTCTCTTTTGGAAATTATTATTAGAATTATTTGTGTTTTTACAACAAATTTCATATTGGGGCACCCTGGACACATGTGAAGACCCAGTGAGAGTTCCCTTACAACTTAGGCATGTTAGGCAATACGTCTGGATGATAACACAGAAAAGTGAATAGTCCAGTAGTCTATAGTCTTCATAATTTGTGGGAAAAATACTGTGTACATACCTATGGTGGTTCCCTGAGAGTGTCCAATATAGTATACCTGTTCTTGGCCTGTTTTCTGCAGGATAAAATTGATAATAGCAGGCAGATCAAACTTAGCCATTTCATGAAAACTGAAATCAAAATACAATAAAATTGGTTATAACAAAAACAGGTTACCAAAAAGGAAAACTTTATAATATATATTTCATTGGAGTGTAAAAAATATACCCTATATGTGTTGTATTATGTGTTAAAGCTAAACTCATTTTTTTTTTTTTTTGCTTTACTTAGGAAGAATTCGAACATCCTAGTGTTAAAAAGACCATGATGGGAATTCTATCCAATGGAGACACAAACAAAAACATTTTTTTAACAAAGTGAGAATAGGAGTCAGTGTTCTAATGATGTTATATTGCTATATGGGCCTTCCAGTCCTGCTGAAAACTGCCATTCTATTCTCATAGATATTCCCCTGTATTGGGTAGTAGCAGAAGTGCTCGTACGTAGTACTACTACCCAATAGAAGGGAATCTTTATGACAAAAATATGTGCCTGCATTCACTTTTAAGAATTTCTATTTAGGGAGCATTCCCTGCTGAGTATGAAACATAATTTATTGTATACGGATTCATCGGTATAGACACATGGTCTTATCCCCAATGGAGTTTTTATTAGGAGTGAACAAGCTGTTTCACTTATGTCACATGTCAGGTCAGCTGGAATCCTGTGTAAAAGGAGGAAGAGATAGAAGACAGCTTTCCTGGCTTTTCGTCCTCTTCCTCCTTTTAGATTGTTGAACTATCAGCCTTGGCAAACAAAGACTACTCCTAAATCTTAAGTGCCTATTGGGTACCTCTCTCTTATACTACCCAGCTGGAACCCTAAAAGAATTATTATTAATTATATTGGTATTGTTTGATGATCTAGGATTACAACATACAAACTTTCTTACCTAAAATCCCAGAACTATTTCTCATCGGGTGACAGGGTCTTGTGTTTCCTGGACCAGCTGTTCCCCCGGCTATTCGCTATCCACACATCAAAACCAGCATCTGCCAGGATGAATCCCAGACTATTGTAATCCATATTAGTGACCCAGTTACTGCCATCGGCAATGAATCCATGCTGTAGGTACACTGCAGGTCGTCCTGGTAGAATGAGAAAACTGGCTTTAATACCATAACAATATGGTCATGTATAACACAATAAAGAACAAGCATTCATAACATTTTACAAATAAATTATGTGTATGCAATCACACTGCAGGGCAAAACAGAATGTTTTCATTTTCAAGGACAAAGCCCTGTATTGTTGCAGCAATCTATTAGCCAGGGGGGTGGCCATTCTATGTTTTCAGTGTTAAAAATGGACTCCGGGGGATCGCAGCCCTCCTTAATGTCACCACCTTGCATTCCCCTGCCACCAGCACCAGCTCTGCTCAGGTCTCTGCTTACTTCCTTGTCCAGGTCATATGACTCCCTGTCCCTGCCCCCTTGCCTCAGAGGACTAGAGTGTTCCACAGAATCACTCCAGCTGCTGGCAAACATACGAACAGCAACTGAGCTACCACCTCTCCAGTACTCCCTCTGGTGTTGGGTTGGGAAGTCTGCAGGTCACATGGCCTCATCCATCACATGACCTTCCCTTTAATGTACTGGCAACAGGCAGTTGCCTGAACAAGGAGTTCCTTTTTTGCTCTCAGGTTCCCACTGTTCCAGTTTGTAATTTCTGTACCAACCCTGACTTGTTTCCAGAAGTATTTAGTTTTTTATTCCCCTACCTTCCCCCCCTGTTTTGGGGACCTTTTGTTTTTTTTCCTTCCCTCCTGCACCCTCCATCCTTTTTTTCTTTCTACTTTACCTTGTTGTATTTGATTTTGGAATAGTTTTGTGCTATGCAGAAGGATAGACACCAGATGTAGCTTCAACAGCTGGCCAAAGAAATCACAGGGTTTCGTCCAGAATGACAGGTACATTTGCCCCAGATTCAGGTTATATGCAGAGTATTTTTCTTTGTAATCCGACAGTTTTCCTTTTGACCTGAAGGTAAGGTTGAACTACCAGGCTGAATGACAATGAGCTTCTTGGCCAGGTGGGGAGTTAAAGAGGCCTGGGTACGATCAGGTGTAACTGTCTCACCTGAAATGCATCCTGGAAATTAGGCTGGGGATATAAACTATCTATCTCGGCTGGTGAGCTGGGATGAGGTCCAAGGTGAACTGTGATTAAACATACAGACTTTGTTGGAAAAGCGTTATGGTTAGAGCTGTAGAGTCCTGCACAGCACTAGGTTTGGCTGGATTGTTAGTAAAGGGAACAGTTAGTTAGTGGTCAGGCTTTATTTTGCTGTTTGTGTTTTTATATATATATATATATATATATATATATATATATATATATATATACGTAAAATGTATAGTTACATATATATATATATATATATATATATATATATATATATGTAACTGATTCCACTGATGTCTTTTATTGCAACTATTGTCTTATATTGTTAGGTAATAAAAACTATATGCGTAAAAAAAAAACCATAATGGCGTCAAATGCACTTTTTACCTGTGGTGAAACTGCTACTTTGTACCCTGGAGCAACAAACCACTTCAAAGGTTATTGCTTTAGAATGTGTGGCCTTTGCTGTTGTGGTGCAGTTCTTGTCACTTCCAGGAACAGTGCCACCATTCACCACAACTATGTGCAAATGCAAGCAAAAATGCTTCCCAACCGTTCTTCAGTTGAAGGTTGTGAGCGGAATTAAGCCTGCAAGCCTTGAATGACCCTATATAAACCCACTGACCTTAATTAATAGTATAAAAGCCATGAAAAGAGGTTTTTTCATTTATTTATAATGCATGTTGTCATGAGGGTTGACTTTGTCACACTTAGGTTCATAAACCTTAAAGCAACAATCGCCAACCTTTTGGACCTCATGGACCTCTAAATTCATAACTTTAAATCCAATGGACCATTAATATGAATTGTTTTGAAAAAGATAAATACATTTGTAAAATAATGATCTTCCAAATGTTGCCTGACAAGGACTGTGGAGGCTCTGATTCATTGATCAGCTCACATTTAAGTGAAGTATTTCTTTTGTTACTATTATCATTAGTTGCATTATCTTTGAAATTATTAAAGAAATGCAAAATATTTGGTTGCTTTTTCTCACTCATTATGGATTTATTTCATTTGAATCTAAGACCAAAAAAGAAATGATGGTTATTAAAGTCAAACTATTTGATGCCAATAAATATAACAGTTAAAAAAAATACAGTTAAGGTCATACATACCTAAAGGAACATCTGAGGAATAAACAAATAAAATTAAACAATCGGATGAGAATCGGTATTCAAGGAGCGGGGTGACTGTTGTAATGGTCGAAACAATACTGAAGCGTATGGCTCTGCAATGGTTGCCTCAATTACCTTAAGACTACACTGGCATCATGCTATGCCTCTCTTGTTTTTCCATTTTTAGTACAGTTTGTGAATATAGTGCAATAAAAAAGTGAACATTGTCTTTCAGAATATAGGAATTTATTAGAATAATATTTTTGTTTTATTAACCTCCCTAGCAGTACATTTCTCTCCGGTTTTATGTCTAAAAGTGGTACATTTTTTTTTCATGAAAATTTATTTTACAGTATTATATAATAGTATGAGTATAATAAAGTTTGAAACACAAAATCATGTAAACATAATAAATTAAAAAATTATATATGGTTTTTTTTATTTTTTTTTTTAGAAAAATAAATATTATACTCATGCTATTATATTATACTGTAAAATAAATGTTCATGAAAACAATGTACTGCTTTTACACATATAAATCCAATGCATTGCATGCAATACAATTATTTTGTATTGAATGCAATACAAATGGATTTTGAATTTGCACCAACGTCACTGGGAACTCCCCCGGTGACTCATCGTGTGCAGGACACCAGTGTGAAAAAACCTGGAGCAAGTCTTTTCCCATTTGTATAAGCTTCATAAAAGCCAAAATCTAAATCAGAATTTTTCAGTAACAACACAAACCCAGCAAGAACTGAACATGTTCTGGATGCCTTAGACTGCTTCATACTTGGAAAGCCTGTTACATCCAAATAGAAAAAAAAAGGGAGATTAGCTGGTCTACAAATTTCCATGAAGTAAATTCTGGCATCTTCTTTAAAGCCTTCAAAATATATAATGTTCTGTCATTTCTGGCAGAGATATTTATTCAATTTCAGTTTTGTGCATTGCCAAAAGAAAGCACACACTTCCTCACTCTGTAATATTTCCTTGAGTATGTGGCAGCCATGCACACATTGTCCTTGCCACTAGGGATGAGCGAGAAGACCTCTAACGGTCATGCGAAAATTTCCTTGAACTTCCGATGGGTCCGCGAAATTTCGGCAAACCGATTTCGCGAATTCCAATAAAGTCAATGGGCCGACTTTAAACATTAGAAGCAAAGCACCTCTACATGTTAGCACCACCAAATTTGCTAGTTATGTGTAGGAGAACAGTGGCAACAAGGGCAAATACAAAAGTTCCAAAAGACTTTGTGGTTTTCCAGAAAATGGCTGGTAAAGTGACAGCAGGCAACCAGGATTTTTGTATGATGGACAGTGTACAGAAGGGAGCATAAACATTAGGACAGTAAGAAAAGGTAGTGCTACATGTGAACTCAACCCACAGCAAGCAGTCTCAAAACAGCTTGAGACTGTATTGCTAGCTGGCATCATGACCTGGATGACATGTGTGACATGACATGCCACCCATAAAGTTGTGGACAAGTAGCGCGGTGACATTCGGCAAAAGGATGGAGGACCAGAAATGGAGCGTGGGTCAGCAAGAGCAGTAGCAGTGTGGCCTCTGGTCAGCTATCGCCAAGGAGACCGCATTGGCAAATGTGTGTAAAACTGTTTTTGTGAATGGAGTACTGACAGGCGACAGCAGCGGGAGGCGGTTGGCTCTGAGACGGTGCGTAGACCGCATTGGTAACTGGCATCTAGAGTAAAGAATACAGAACACTGAATGCCGGGCACGAAAAAAAGCTTGATGGCATACTATGTCAACTGCGGGCAAATTTCAAGCCTGTTGACCTAAAAATTAATGGCGTCACTACTGTCAGGATGGGCCTCCTCATAACTGCTGTCGTCAACACCACCACCAGCCAGAACAGAGCCAACGTAATCTTGCACCATGTGCTTCAACCGTTCTCGATGGTTATGCCCCCGCTCTACACTTGTTTGAGGTGGCCACATCAGGTTTCGCCAGGCATCCAAAAAAAACCCCCTGCCTTAGCCTAGACTTTTGGATGTGTGCAGCCTGCTGCCACTACTTCTGCTGGTGCTGCTACAAGAGGATACGGTGGAGGCAGTGTCCTGAGCTCCCTGTGTGGAATGTGGCACGCGGAACTCCTCACGCAGCCGGTCGCATAGTAGTCTGCTAAGGTGGGCCACCTTTTCTTTCCCATGTGCCGGCTTGGTCCAGAAGGGTGGCCAGCCCGTAATCATCCCGCTTTTTATGCTGCAAATGCAGGGGTTCCTCCGTAGGCATCGCAACTTGTGGACACTCATTTAAAAGAGGGGTTCCCTGGGCTCATCCTCCTCTTGTCTCTCAGTAGGCGCCAAAACATCTTCCTCCTCATCACCCACCTCCTCCTCTTCAAGCTGCAGCAGTTCCTGTTGTTCCATCGCCCGTACAATGCCTGGGGTGTGACAGTACAAATGTGGGTTAGACGGGTCCTGTCCAGCAGCCCCAACATGATCTTCCTCATAATCATCTTCCTCCTCCTCCTGATGCTGGCTGTGCTCTATGGAGTGTAATCTCATCCTCCTCCCCCATTTCGTCTCCTCCTATGCACGCATAGACTTTCAGAGTGAAAAAGGATCACACTGGAGAGGTGCGTGCAACCACTCTGCTGCTCTTTTTCTTTCCCTGCCTCTGCGTCTGCTGGGTGCCCTGTATCTGCTCCAGCTCCATCTCCCCCATGCTCAAATCATCGCTCACCATTCCCCTGCTTGTGCCCACTCGTCTTTCTCTTCTTTGGGACTAACATGTGGCCCCTTGCATCCCAAGTTTGTTGCTGCTGCCTTTCCTCCACGTCTGTTTCGGAACTGCTGCTAGCCATTACATGCACCGGTGTTTCCCAGGTGACATCACGTTCATCATCATCATCATCATCATCATCCTCATTTTCATGTAAGCCAACCTCTGCAAATGCAGACACTGATCCAGAACCCTCGCCCAGCAAGTGCTGACCACACTCTCCAAGGGTCTCAAAGTCTGCCTCCTGCTCTGAAATTCGCACTGACAGATCCTCAGGCTGCTCGTCAAACAACAAGGGAGAGTCATCAGGAGGTACAGACACATTAGTCACGTCAACTCCTGTCACGGCTGTGCTGGTTGCTGCTGTATAGTCCACAATACTCCACACATGACGTGGCTGTATGATTGTATTCCGCCCTCTCAATACATCTATCAGCATACTGGTACTCCGCACACATCTCAGACCTGTTTGAAAACTTGTGCTGCTGCCTCCAACAGTTTGCTGCTGCAGTGGCGGACTCTTGGGGGAGTATGCCCCCGTCAGATGCGGCAGGTCGCCCAATGCCACGCCTTCCCCGGCGTCTACCGCTCATCTTTTACTCATTCGGGCAAAAATGCACCTGTACCAAACCGTTTCTTTGGTAAATAGCAATAGGTATCAAACAAAAATACAAATATCTGTATATTTTTTTATATTAGGCCAGAATTTTTTTCTGTACTGAACATGTAGCATCAAAAACCTGAAATATCTGTTTATATGCAGATATACAGAAGGTTCCTAAACTGTCCCTGTCACAGTACATGTCTCTCCCTGCTTCTATCCTTCACACAGAACACCCCTGTATTTATGCCTGTGCTCAGAACTCTCCTGATTGGCTGCTGGGTCTTGCTGTGCATCCTGGGAGCAAATGATTCGCTCCCAGCCACGATTCCCACCAGAAGTAGTCGTCATTACCGCCCCCTGCTTTTTCCCTCGTTCAGCGAGAACACGACCTCATGGCGAATCACAAGGCCGCTCTCGCTTACATATTCGGTAAACGAGAAAGGCCCGATTTGCCTTGAGATCAAACTTAAAAATCTTGCTTGTTCATCTCTACTCGCCACCAATAAGCCTCATTTTAGACTCCAGAGTTCTTCTATAAAATGCTTTGAAGTCACTGATCCAAGTGAGGTAAAGAAATGTATAGATAAATATGTGGTGTCATTGCAGCCTGCCTAGGCATCTGTGTATGGCCAATGTCACCTCCCAGATCAATGCAGAACATT
>NW_027317592.1:3503-11389 GCF_032062135.1 Pyxicephalus adspersus | reverse complement strand
ATGATCTCACCATTGAGCTTAACAGATCCTCCTTAATCGCGCAGCTGAAATCTAATCGCCTTAATTGGCAGATTCGCGCCCCCTATTGCTCATTATTATGAAGGCAGGAATCCGGCTGGCAGTGAGGAGGCGAGCGTACGCGCACACTTGAGTCCGGACTGCGGTAAACCGCAATCGCTGGCCGCGCGTACTTTCGCGCTTCCAGCGAGCGGAGATTTTATTGATGAATCAGGGGCAAAGTGTGGACGGCGTTAGTATCTGTCATCTAGAGTTGGGTACTGGGCAGGTAGCAGCAGTAACAGTAGGAAGAGGCGGTGGGCTCTGGAGCAAAGAGTTGACTGCATTAGTATCTTGCATCTACAGTTGGGTACTGGGCAGGCAAAAGCAGTGACAGCAGGAGGAGGAGGTGGTGGGCTCTGAGACCAAGTGTGAACGACATTAGTATCTTGCATCTACAGTTGGGTACTGGGCAGGGAACAGCAGTAACAGCATGAGGAGGAGGTGGTGGGCTCTGAGACCAAGTGTGGACGGCATTAATATCTTGCATCTACAGGTGGGTACTGGGCAGGCAGCAGCATCAGTAACAGCAGGGGGAGGAGGCGGTGGGCTCTAAGAAAGTGTGGACGGCATTAGTATCCTGCATCTAGAGTTGGTTACTGGGCAGGCGGCAGCATCAGTTACAGCAGGATGAGGATGCGGTGGGCTCTGAGACAAAGTATGGACGGCATTAGTATCTGTCATCTAGAGTTGGTTACTGGGCAGGCGGCAGCATCAGTTACAGCAGAATGAGGATGAGAAGGGCTCTGAGACAAAGTGTGGACGGCATTAGTATCTGTCATCTAGAGTTGGGTACTGGGCAGGCAGCAGCAGTAACAGCAGGAGGAGGCGGTGGGCTCTGAGACAAAGTGTAGATGGCATTAGTATCTGGCATCAAGAGTTGTACTGGGCAGGCAACAGCAGAAACAGCCAGAGGAGAAGGCGTTGGGCTCTGAAACCCTGTGTGGACAGCATTAGTATCTGTCATCTAGAGTTATGTACTGGGCAGGCAGCAGCATTAACAGCAGGAGGAGGCGGTGGACTCTGAGACCAAGTGTGGACGGCATTAGTATCTGGCATCAACAGTTGGGTACTGGGCAGGCGGCAGAATTAACAGCAGGAGGTGGATGCGGTGGGCTGGGGCACAAAATTTTAACGGCATTAGTATGATTCATCTAGAGTTGGGTATTGGGCATGAAGCATCAGTAACAGCAGGAGGAGGAGGCAGTGGCCTCTGAGACAAAGTGTGGACGGTATTAGTATCTGGCATCTACATTTGGGTACTGGGCAGGCGTCAGCATCAGTTACAGGAGGAGGAGGAGGCGGTGGGCTCTGACACCAAGTGTGGACGGAATCAGTATCTAGCATTTACAGTTGAGTACCGGGCAGGCAGCAGCAGTAACAACAGAAGGAGGAGGCAGTGGGCTCTGAGACTAAGTGTGATCGGCATTAGTATCTTGCATCTACAGTTGGGTACTGGGCAGGCGGCAGCATCAGTTACAGCAGGAGAAAGAGTCGGCGGGCTCTGAGACCAAGTGTGGACAGCATTGGTATCTGACAAGTAGAGTTGGATACTGGGCAGGCAACAGCAGCAACAGCAGGAGGAGGTGGGCTCTGACACCAAGTGTGGACGGCATTAGTATCTTACATTTACAGTTGGGTACTGGGCAGTTAACAGCAGTAACAGTAGGAGGAGGAGGCGGTGGGCTCTGAGACCAAGTGTGGATGGCAGTAGTATCTTGCATCTAGAGTTGGGTACTGGGCAGGCAACAGCAGCAACAGCAGGTGGAGGTGGTCTCTGAGAACAAGTGTGGACGGCATTAGTATCTTGCATCTAGAGTTGGGTACTGGGCAGCCAACAGTAGTAACAGTAAGAGGAGGAGGCGGTGGGCCCTGAGACAAAGTGTGGACGGCATTAGTATCTGGCATCTAGAGTTGGGTACTGGGCAAGCAACAGCAGTACCAGCAGGAGGAGGGGGCGGTGGGCCCTGAGACCAAGTGTGGACGGCGTTTGTATCTTGCATCTACAGTTGGGTAATGGGCAGGCAAAAGGAGTAACACCAGGAGGAGGAGGCGGTGGGCTCTGAGACAAAGTGTGGACGGCATTAGTATCTTGCATCTACAGTTGGGTACTGGGCAGGCAACAACAGTAACAGCAGGAGGAGTAGGCGGTGGGCTCTGAGACCAAGTGTGGATGGCATTAGTATCTTGCATCTACAGGGGGGTACTGGGCAGGCAACAACAGTAACAGCAGGAGGAGTAGGCGGTGGGCTCTGAGACCAAGTGTGGACGGCATTAGTATCTTGCATCTACAGGGGGGTACTGGGCAGGCAACAGCAGTAACAGCAGGAGGAGGAGGTGGTAGCCCCTGAGACCAAGTGTGGACGGCATGAGTATCTTGCATCTACAGTTGGGTACTGGGCAGACAACAGCAGTACCAACAAGAGGAGGAGGCGGTGGGCTCTGAGACAAAGTGTGGACGGCATTAGTATCTTGCATCTACAGTTGGGTACTGGGCAGGCAACAGCAGTAACAGCAGGAGGAGGAGGTGGTGGGCTCTGAGACCAAGTGTGAACAGCGTTAGTATCTTGCATGTACAGGTGGGTACTGGGCAGGCAGCAGCAGTGACAGCAGGAGGAGGAGGCGGAGGGCTCTGAGACCAAGTGTGGATGGCATTAGTTTCTTGCATCTACAGTTGGGTACTGGGCAGGCAGCAGCATCAGTAACAGCAGGATGAGGATGCGGTGGGCTCTGAGACAAAGTGTGGACGGTATTAGTATCTGTCATCTAGAGTTGAGAACTGGGCAGGCAGCAGCATCAGTAAAATCAGGAAGAGGAGGCGGTGGGCTCTGAAACAAAGTGTGGACGGAATTTAAATCTGTCATGTAGAGTTGGGTACTGGGAAGGCAGAAGCAGTAACAGCAGGAGGAGGAGGCAGTGGGCTCTGAGACCAAGTGTAGATGGCATAAGTATCTGGCATCAAGAGTTGTACTGGGCAGGCAACAGCAGAAACAGCTAGAGGAGAAGGCGGTGGGCTCTGACACCAAGTGTGGACGGCATTATTATCTGTCATCTACAGTTTGGTAATGGGCAGGAAGCAGCAGTAACAGCAGGAGGAGGACGATATGGGCTCTGAGGCCAAGTGTGGATGGCATTAGAATTTTGCATCTACAGTTGGTTACTGGGAAGGCTTTAGCAGTAACAGCAGGAAGAGGAGGAGGTGGGCTCTGAGATCAAGTGTGGACAGCCTTAGTATCTTGCATCTAGAGCTGGGTACTGGGAAGGCGGCAGAATCAGTTACAGAAAGAAGAGGAGGCGGTGGGTTGTGAGACAAAGTGTGGACCGCATTATTATCTGTCATCTACAGTTGGGTACTGGGCAATTGGCAGCTTCAGTAACGGCAGGAGAAGGAGGCGGTGGTCTCTGGGACAAAGTTTTGACAGCATTTGAATCTTGCATCTACAGTTGGGTACTGGACAGGTGACAGCAGTAATAGCAGGAGGAGGAGGTGGGCTCTGAAACCAAGTGTGGACGGTGCTAATATCTTGCATCTAGAGATGGGTACTGGGCAGCCGGCAGCATCAGTAACAGCAGGAGGAAGTGGCGGTGGGCTCTGACACCAAGTGTGGACAGCATTAGTATCTTGCATCTACAGTTGGGTACCCGGCAGGCAGCCGCAGTAATTGCAGGAGGAGGAGGCAGTGGGCTCTGAGACTAAGTGTGAAAGGCATTAGTATCTTGCATCTAGAGTTTGGTACTGGGCAGGCGGCAGCATCAGTTACAGCAGGAGAAAGAGGCGGTGGGCTCTGAAACCAAGTGTGGATGGTATTAGTATAACATCTAGAGTTGGGTACTGGGCAGGCAACAGCAGTAACAGCAGGAGGAGGAGGCGGTGGGCTCTGAGACCAAGTGTGGATGGTATTAGTATAACATCTAGAGTTGGGTACTGGGCAGGCGGCAGCATCAGTTACAGCAGGAGGAGGAGGAGGTGGGCTCTGAAACCAAGTGTGGACGGCATTAGTATCTGGCAACTAGAGTTGGGTACTGGGCAGGCAACAGCAGTAACAGCAGGAGGAGATGACGGTGGTCTCTGAGACCAAGTGTTGATGGCATTAGTATCTTGCATCTACAGTTGGGTACTGGGCAGGCAACAGCAGTAACAGCAGGAGGAGGAGGCGGTGGACTCTGAGACCAAGTGTTGACGGCATTTGTATCTTGCATCTACAGTTGGGTACTGGGCAGGAACCAGCAGGAAGAGCTGGAGTAGGAGGCATTAGGCCCTGAGACCAAGTGTTGACGGCATTTGTATCTTGCATCTACATTTGGGTACTGGGCAGGCAACAGCAGTAATTCTGCTGGCAACAGGCAACAGCAGTAATTCCCACCGCCTTCTCCTCCATCGGGAGGAGGAGAAGGCGGTGGGCTCTGAGACCAAGTGTGGACGGCGTTAGTATCTTGCATCTACAGTTTTGCACTGGACAGGCATCAGCAGTAACAGCAGGAGGAGGAGGCGGTGGGCTCTGAGACCAAGTATAGACGGCATTAGTATCTTGCATCTACAGTTGGGTACTGGGTAGGCAACAGCAGTAACAGCAGGAGGAGGAGGAGGTGGGCTCTTAAACTCTTATAGTGAGGTGATAGCAATTGATTAGCGCACACCTGCACCCTGTTATGTGAGCATCTCCAGTCCATTTTACAGGTCAGTTTAAATCTTAAAAGCTTGATTTTTTTTGTAAGTGCTACTTTTTATGTTACATTCCATTCATTCACAAACTTGCTTCATTTATAGTTACATTTGTTTCACTTTTTGATACTTGCTCTTTTGGTTGCATCACTGCAAACTAATTTCTATCAACCTGGATATATACTAAATATAAGTAGCACTTTCTAATATGTCATCACACAATAGTATGACCGTAAAAAATATGTGAACAAAGGATTATAGGCAAACATGTTATAATACATATATTATGGAACATTTGGTGATTTCGCTTGTGTGTGTATGTGTGTATAGAAATACATATGCATTTTCATTAGTACTATTTTTACTGGACTAGTTTGGGGGGGGGGGGTTAATTAAGTAAGTTTGCTTGGATGGTATGCATTGATGCTGCATGGTTTCCACTTCAAAGTGCTACTTGACCCCCCTTGTTGCCTTTGTCCTATTGTCAGGTATTGGTATTTGAATGTATTATGTACATAGTCATTTTCTGAATAAACTGTCATGGTTTTATTTCTTTGTTTTGTACTCATGTTGATTTGCTGCCACACAACTCCTCTGTTCATTTGTGGTAGTGTTATAGGTTTGTTGTCATTTTAATAAAGCTGGGCAGTGGGCAGGCGGCCGCAGTAACAGCATGAGGAGGAGGAGGCAGGCCCTGAGACGGAGTGTGGACAGCATTGTTAACTGCCATCTAGAGCTGGGTACTGGGCAGGCGGCGGCGGCAGCAGCAGCAGCAGCAACAGCTTGAGGCCATCATCCTCAATTGACAGTGTAAAATTTGTAGCTTTTGGGATGAATGAAATTTCCACTGTCCCTACAGTGGAGGGCCCTGATACCTAGTGTGGATGTCTGAGTTACTCCTCCTGCTCTTACTGCTGCTGCCTGCCCACTGCCCAGTACCCAAGCTCTGGATGCCAAACTAGACTCAAACTCAACAGGGTCTTCTTTCCCCGCTGATTCTGATAAGCCCGTTCTCTTTCATGTGGTTTCGCTACATAGTAGGTAGGGACAGATTGAAATCTCGTTCATCAATTTATGTCTCCAATAGCTACTGCTTCTACACTGTCCATATAGGTGATGGCCTCAGCCTCTAATGCCGTCCTTGCTCCGTCTCAGGGCTCACTGCCTCCTCCTCATGCTGTTACTGCTGCTGCCTGCCCAGTACCCAGCTCTATATGCCAGTTACCAATGCTGTCCACGCTCCGTCTTAGAGCCCACCTCCTCCTCTTCCTGCTGCTCCTCCATCCTCCTAACATATACAGAGGGTCTGCTGTCCCAATTCCCATTTCCGGGGTAACATACACAGAAATTCAGTCCGATAAAGAGTGGTACCGA
Source organism: Pyxicephalus adspersus (assembly GCF_032062135.1). NCBI lineage: Eukaryota > Metazoa > Chordata > Amphibia > Anura > Pyxicephalidae > Pyxicephalus > Pyxicephalus adspersus. Next base: position 5,295 of record NW_027317592.1, on the reverse strand, counting down.
TGGATGAAGCAGAAGACGTGGCCTTCTACATTCAATCCCAAATTTCAGATTACACACTTGCATTACACACTTCGGGGTGTCATTAAAGATGCACTACACCCTGCTCTAGATGCCAGTTAGTAATGCCTTCCACATTCCATCTCAGGGCCTGCTATCGAGTAAAAGCACATGAAAGGGAATGGGCATGGCGGAATTAGCGGGGAAAGAAAACCCTGTTGAGCTTAAGTCTAGTCTGGCATCTAGAGCTGGGTACTGGGCAGTGGGCAGGCAGCAGCAGGAAGAGCAGCAAGAGTGGGCGGTGGGCCCTGAGAAGTGTGGATGGCATTGTTAACTGGCATCTAGAGATGGGTACTAGGAGGAGGAGGTGGTAGGCCCTGAGACAGAGCAAGGACTGCATTAGTGGTTGAGGCCATCACCTATATGGACAGTGAAGCTGTAGCTACTGGAGACATGTCTGTGTAGGGGACTGCCTTTTCCTATCTGCTATCTGTAACTTTGTAAAATGCGGTATGTACAGCGTTGTTAACTGGCATCTACAGCTGGGTAATGGGTACTGGGCAGGCGGCAGCAGTAAGAACAGGAGGAAGAGGTGGTGGGCTCTGGGACAAAGTGTGGACGGCATTAGTAACTGATATCTAGAGTAGGGTACTGGGCAGGCAGCAGTAGTAACAGCATGGGTAGAAGGTGGTGGGCCGTGACACGAAGTGTGGACGACATTAGTAACTGGCATCTATATTTGGTTACTGGACAGGGAGCAGCAGTAACAGCAGGAGGATGAGGCGGCGGGCTCTGAGACCAAGTGAGGAGGGCATTAGTATCTGGCATCTAGAGTTGGTTACTGGGCAGGCGGCAGCATCAGTTACAGCAGGAGGAGGAGGCGGTGGGCCCTGAGAAGTGTGGATGGCATTGTTAACTGGCATCTAGAGCTGGGTACTGGGAGGAGGAGGTGGTGGGTCCTGAGACGAAGCAAGGACGGCTTTAGTGGTTGAGGCCATCAAATATATGGACGGTGTAGAAGTAAATATCTGTAAATTTTTACAGAGATACAGAAAATTTTCTGTCTATTTTGATAGATTGCAAGTTATCCTGAGTTAGCATAAAACATTGATAACTCCTGCCATTTATCTTAATAAACAGAAAAATGTATGTATTTCTGTAAAAAAATACAGATATTTAATTCTGATACCACTTGCAATCTATCAAAATAAACAGAAAAAAATCTGTATTTCTGTAAAAAAATACAGATATTTCATTCTGATACCACTTGCTATATATCAAAAAAGACATAAAAATTTCTGTATTTCTGTAAAAAAATACAGATATTTCATTCTGATACCACTTTCATTCTGTAAAAAAAATACAGATATTTCATTCTGATCCTACTTGCTATCCATCAAAAAAGCCAGAAAAACTTCTGTATTTCGGTAAAAAATATACAGATATTTATTTTTGATACCACTTGCTATCTATCCAAAAGGACAGAAAAATTTATGTATTACTCTACTAAAAATACAAATATTTAACCCCCCTAGCGGTATTCCCGAGTGTGACTCGGGGTGGGAAAAATTGCAAAAAGCGGTAATCCCGAGTCACACTCGGGGTACCTTTGGGGGACCCCCTTACCTTATCCCCGCGCTCCAGCGGCGATCTCAGGATCCCGCTGTGACGGCGGGGCGCTTCTCCGTCGGGGGGCGTGGCCGGGCGGGAAATTTAAAAGCAGATTACGGTGCGATGCACTTAGGTGCAGTTAGATGCGATGCACCATGCAGGATTTCTGCTTGGTGCATCGCAT
>NW_027317592.1:0-721 GCF_032062135.1 Pyxicephalus adspersus | reverse complement strand
TTATTTATGAATAATATTGCACCCTTGTTTGGAAAATTTCAGTTAGAATTTTTTGATAAATTACACTGTTGTGGTCTATTTCATAATTTTTTATAATTATGTATTATAATTGTGTACTATATTATAATTTATGATTATAATATAATAAATAAATATAATTATTATACCCAGGAGTTAATCCTAAGAATTACAGGCCCACAATATAAACAAAAATTTCTATGCAAAAAAAATAGGATCACTTTTTGCATCAAAAAATTACAGAATTAGAACACTAGGGGGGTTAATTATGAATCACAGCTCCATTACAAGTGATATAGGCCTCAAAGTAGATAGAGGCAGAGGGCCCTGAGGGAGGTGCTCAGTAAAAAAAATAGCCAGTGACACAGCTTCATTGCAAGTTATAGACCTCAGAGACAGAGTAAAGGAAGAAGGCCACTAGGGGGAGGAGTAGAAGGAGGTGCCGAAGGCTGTGAACGTGCTCCTCCCATCAAGATGTCTGCAGGCCGTGCAGTAGTTGACGACTAATCAGTACACTCTGCAGAGGTGATGTTGAAGTCATTGACGATCCAAGCCTTATTCATTTTAATAAAAGTGATTCGGTCGACATTTTCTGCGGAGAGCCGAATCCGCTTGTCACTCACTACGCCTCCAGCTGCACTGAACGCTCTTTCAGATAACACACTTGTGGCTGGGTAGGCAAGGATCTGAATGGCATTTTCTG
>NW_027317591.1:0-11390 GCF_032062135.1 Pyxicephalus adspersus | reverse complement strand
CAGCATTTTACCTTATAAGGATACCAGTTAAAGGATATGCTGCATTCCTTTAGGATGACCTCATCTATGGTATACATATACCAGTATATACTGGTGAAGCATTATTGTTGGTGAGACATAATTGACATTAAATAAACTTGTGCTAACCCAACAGCGGCTACGCTCCAAGAATATGCATCGTTCCCGGAGCGTTCGCGAAGCATGAGCTTGCTTCCCTGGTTCATGTTGTTGCTGCTGCTCTTCTTCTGCTGTGATAAGCAGAGTAGTATTTAATGTCACAACAGCAGTTGTAAAGAGCAAATCCAGTTCCAAATTAGGATCCATGACAACAGCAAGCAAAATCCTTGAACCAGCGCACATTTGCATGTGCACGTACTGAATCCCTATAAATTTGCACAGAGCTTCTTAGCTATTCTGGTCATGCAAACCAAAACTTGGAAAAAAAGAAAAACTGAAAAAGAACAAATCAGAAGGCTGCTACAAGAATACACCATTGACTTTATTCCTCCAAAAAATGTTTTGGGTGTGTTGTCCCATAACTCTTTTATTTTGTTACTTCTAGTTACATGGAGCCAAACTGCTGCACGGCCTGCTGACACCTTGATGGGAAGAGCACGTTCACAGCCTTCGGCATCTCCTTCTACTCCTCACCCTAGTGGCCCTCTACCTCTACTCTGTCTCTATAACTTGCAATGGAGCTGTGTAACTGGCCAATATTTTTTTACCGAGCAACCCCCTCAGGGCCCTCTGCCTTTATCTACTTTGAGGCCTATATCACTTGTAATGGATCTGTGTGATTCATAATTAAATATTTGTATTTTTAGTAGAGAAATACATACATTTTTCTGTCCTTTTGGATAGATAGTAAGTGGTATCAAAAATAAATATCTGCATTTTTTTTTACAGAAATAGAGAATTTTTTCGGGCTTTTTTGATAGATAGCAAGTAGGATCAGAATGAAATATCTGTATTTTTTTTTTACAGAAATACAGACATTTTTCTGTTTATTTTGATAGGTAGCAAGTGTTATTAGAATTAATTATCTGTATTTTTTTACAGAAATACAGAAATTTTTCTGTTTATTTTTTTTTATAATTTTATTTTTTTATTCAGTGAACAGTCATACATACTGGTATTAAACATTAAAACATACAAATCACCAACTGTGTTATCATCTTCTGCATCACAAACATATTCAGCATCTATCATCTACTCCCGGATACATTTTGGCTAACACAGTCGGCACTCTGTACCACCGCGTGAGCAATTTATAGTTCAGTTCCTGATAAGAATTGCTGAGAGCGGCTTTATGACCCGTGTACAGGAGACGATCCTGCTGTTCTGGGGAGAACATGGTGTCAAAGTCACCTTCCCGTTTACGCAAAAATGGTAAAGTTGAGGTTGAGGGGGCAGTATCCGTCAATAGCATCTGGTAGGCACTAGAGAGAGTTCCCCTAATGGTGCCCTGGGCCACACACACCCCCTCCACCTGTGATAGGGAGCGCACAAACCTGGATGGTGGTGGGAGAGAGTGAAGAAAATGACACAGCTGTAAGCTGCGCCATAGTCCCAGCTCTTGAAGTTCATGAGCAGTTGTCAAATCCGAGACAGGTGCCCACTCCGTGCCCCTCAAAAAATGAGATGCTCTGAAAATTCCCCTCTCCCTCCATGAGCGAAACCTAGGATCTGATGCACCTGGGGGAAACCCCGGGTGTCCCAGGATAGGAGACAATGGCGAAGGGTAAGTACACACACCAGAGACCCTGAAATATTTCTGCACAACACGGAGGGTCGTTCCTATCAGCGGCAGCTTGAGAATGGAAGATAGTGTGTCTGGGGGGGACCACATGGCCCCTGCTAATGGTAGATTAGCAATGGCTCCCTCAAGCGTTACCCATGGCTTAAGGCCTCCGTTTCTGCACCAGTCTATCAACCGTCCCACATGTGTAGCCTGGTGGTACAATAGGGGATCAGGAAAGGCAATACACTTTATGCACCTGATCATGTACTTCAATCCCATGAATACTTGGGTTCGCTCTAACTTGCCTCAGAAAAGGTTCCAGGACCAGTATAAACAAGAGAGGAGACAGGGGGCACCCCTCTCGCATGCCATTGGTAATAGAGAAAGGTCTGGACAGTAAACCATTCACTTTAACCTGTGCCGTAGGGGTAGAGTATAGAGATCCAATCCAGGTCACCAAGGCAGAGGGGAGGCCAATATGGGCCAGGGTACATTTCAAAAGTTCCCAGTCAACACAGTCAAAGGCTTTTTCAGCATCCGCTGCTAGTAGTAGTGCCTCAAGTTTACGAGAATAAATATAATTAATTAAATTCAGCGTTCTAACCGTATTGTCTCTAGTCTCACGTCCTGGTAGAAAACCTCTCTGATTTGAGCGTACAATAGATTGGATCAGGGTCGTCAGGCGTTTTGCCAGAATGCTGCTAAATAGCTTAATGTCACAGTTCAATAGTGAGATTGGCCTATAACTAGCACATGAGTTAGGGTCCTTATCAGGTTTCAGAATTAAAGAAATGTGTGCTGCAAATGTGTCCCTGGGTAGAGTCAAACCCTCCGTCAAGGCATTAAATACCGATAGATAGTATGGGGAAAGTATCGAGAGGAATTTTTTATAATACGGCAGGGTTAAGCCATCCGGGCCCGGTGCATTCCCAGTGGGCGCTCTAGCAAGCACCGAGGCTAATTCCTCTGCCGTGATCAGGGCCCCCAGGGACTCCACCACCTCAGAAGACAAGGAGGGAAGTCCCGAGGAACCCAGATATGCCTTAATCAGCTCCACCCTCGTGGGACCCGCTGCAGGAACTGTATCTCTGTCTAAATTGTATAAATTATCAAAAAAGGACCTGAAGGTCTCCGCAATATCTGAGGAGGTGTGCACCCGCCCGCCCGACGGGGAATCCACACTGGCCCTCTTTTCCCGAAGTGCCTGGGCGAGAGCCTTGCCACATTTGTTGGAGTATTCATAGTAGTAACCCCTGCATTTGGTTAACATAAATTAAGTCTTGTAACACAGAATTTCTCCAATACGCTCTCTAACTCCCACAATCTGTTGTTCAACTTCCACCGTGTGCTGCCGTTTATGAGTGGTCTCTAAATCATGTAATTCTGCCAGAAGCGGATTCAGATTCGCTTCCCTTTCCTTTATAGGACCTTTGACCCTCCTGAATAAGCAAGCATCGTATGTAACATTTGTGCGCTTCCCACAGATAAAATGGATTATCCACAGAGGTAGCATTAATTAAGAAATAGGAACTGAGCTCTGTCTCCATTTTATCACGTATCTCCGGTGCATCCAACAAGGAGTCATTTAGTCTCCAGGAGGAAGATTTCGGCTCAGTAGGCGAAGCCCGCACAGTCAAGGCAATCGGGGCATGATCCGAAATAGAAATCACACCCACGTCTGCAGATATCACTGTCGCTATTGAGAAGTGTTTGATGAGAAAGAGGTCAATTCTGGAGTAAGTTTTGTGCATATGAGAATAGAAGGTGAAGTCTTTCTCAGTGGGGTGTAGGATACGCCATATATCTACTAGTTGATGCGTGTGTAAGAGGCGTTTGATCTTCCTTAGGGCTGCTTCAGACATAGCTGAAGCACCCCTGGTTACATCCACCAAAGGATTGGGGGCAAAATTAAAGTCACCACCCACAATCAGTGTGCCCTCACTAAAATCTTCAATAACTTTGAGTAGAGACTCCAAAAATAATACCTGGCCATTGTTGGGAAAGTAAACATTAACAAAAGTATAGATATGTGAATCAATTGACCCCTTAATCATAACATTTCTACCCTCAGGATCAGTATAACAGGCTAGGAGCGACCAACGAACCGATTTATGTAACAAGATACATACTCCCTTGGTTTTGGACTCAGCGGAGGTACTATAATATGACTTATCAAAATAGCGATCAGTCATTTTCTGTACATGCCCATATTTAAAGTGGGTTTCTTGTAAGAACGCCACTTGACACTTATATCTATACAGTTCCAGGAGAACTATGGAACGTTTAAGTGGGGAATTCAGCCCTTTTACATTGAGTGAGGTAATTTGCAATGCCATGGGTGGGAGGAGAGGAGGGGATTGGGTTAGACACAAAAACAGAGTCACCTTTAGTGATCACCAAGTGAAATGGATAGCCCCATCTGTAGGAAGCTTGTGCAGTACGGATAACATCCAGTAGGGGTCGCAGGACCAGACGCATTCTCAACGTGCTGCTGGAAAGATCTGGTAACAATTGTATGGGTGCCCCATCAAAGTCCATAGGACCATTCCGCCACACTTGGCGCATTATTTCTTCTTTAATATTATAAAAGTGTACACGACATAATACATCTCTAGGCAGGGGTCTACCAATATCTCGCGGCCCATTCACCTGATGTACTCTATCCAATTCAAGGGCAGCAGTTGGCGGACGATTTAAGAATCTATTGAGAATAGCAGTGACAGTAGACCTCAGATCTGTGTTGGCAGTAGCTTCAGGAATGCCCCTAATTCTTACGTTGTTTCTGCGATTTCTATTCTCGTTATCTTCAGTGCGCAAATATAAAGAAGTAAGATGAAACTTTATAGTTGCCGAGGAAGATTCTAACATCAAAAGACGGGTCTCCACACTGGAGGACGTAGATTCAAGCACAGCAACTCTGGTGGTAACAGTTGTAATCTGCTGCCTGAGCCCCTTTATTTCCCTCTTAAGTGAATTCTCAATGCGAGCAGCCAACTCATTCACCATCCCTGCTAAGTCATCTTTAGAAGGAAGTTGATTCAGTCTAGATTCCCAGTGCCCAGTAGAAAAGACACTTACTTGAAAATCCAAAAGAGCTGCTGTAGATGTAGAGAGTAGCACAGGAGTGAGGGGACACGAGTCTGCTGTGCAAGAAGGCTCAGAAGAAGCTGTAGTAGAAGCAGCAGGTGCATCCTCATCTGAGTCAGCGTTTCTGTGTGTTGAGTCATGCTGCGGAGCCATCTTGGATTCCCCAGCTGCTGCAGAGGGGATAAGAAACAGCGGCATCTTGTGGCTGAAATGCAGAACGACAGTCCTATATTTAATTACAAACATTGAACAGTGAGTGCTGTTTCCCAATCTCACATATACCTGCATCCTGATTGCTCATATTGATTAGGCCTGGGGCGTGCAGCAGGAACAGCACGAAGAGGAGGCGGTGGGCTCGGAGACGGAGCGTGGACAGCATTGGTAACTGGCATCTAGAGTTGGGTATTGGGCAGGCGGCAGCAGTAACAGCATGAGGAGGAGGCGGTGGGCCCTGAGACGGAGCAAGGAGGGCATTAAAAGTTGAGGCTATCACCTATATGGACAGTGTCGAAGTGTAGCTATTGGAGACATGAATGAATGAATGAACGAGATTCCAATCTGTCCCTACCGAGATTGGAATCTCGTTCATCCATTTATGTTTCCAATAGCTACAGCTTCGACACTGTCCATATGGCTGATGGCCTCAACCTCTAATGCCGTCCTTGCTCCTTCTCAGGGCCCAGACTGGCAGCTTGCTTCTACTGAAAAAAAGCCTGCATAGTTAGGTTTGGACGACCTCTGCCGCTCATGCCAACCTCTACCGCTGCTTAAAGCAGTTGTTTGGCTCCCATGGCTGGTGGAACTGCCATAGGGTTTCCTGTTGCTGCTGCTACTGCTGGCAGTCGGAAAGGCTGAGCACAAGTTCCTTACAAGCACTTCTTGGTAGTGCTGTATTTTAGGTCCCATGTATTGGGGCAAGATCAGTTGTTGTATCTCAGGCTTATAACGTGGATCCAGTAACGTAGCAATCCAATAGTAGTCAGTCTTAGTTTTTATGTGTTGAATGCGTGTATCTTTGGCTTTGCACTCTTGCATGAAGCCAGTCATGTGGCTTAAACTACCCACAGCTGAGGTAATTCTGTACCCAGACTCCTGTGGGTCGAACAGCAGCACAGGGTCGTCCTCCTCCTCCTCCGCCTGGTTGTGCCTTCCACAGAACATGGCGCCTTGTGTTTGGGTGGATGGATGCTCAAGTACCCTCAATATCCTCCTCTGCCCCTTCCTCCCCTTCTCCCATGCCTGCAATGTCCACCTCATCCTCTTCCACCTCGTCTTGCTGGATTTGTGGTGCACTATGTCTAGTAGGCACGCATGTCCGAGATGATGTTTGAAACTTCTCGATGCAGGGTCCGCTCTGTGTCCTGTCCGAGATTCACCATCATCTGTTCCAGCAGGCATATGATGGGGATGGTGTCACTGACACAGGCCTGATCTCTGTTGATCATCCTGGTGGCCTCTTCAAAAGGTGACAATACAGTGCACAAGTCCTAAATTTGCAGCCACTCCACAGGGCTGAAGAAAGGTAGTGTAGGTATACGTCTCAAACGAAGAGACTCTGCCACTTAATCCACCACAGCTTTCTGTTGATCAGCCAGCCGCTGCTGCATGTAAAAGGTGGAATTCCAACATGTGGCCACATCACAAATTAACCGGTGCACTTGCAGGTTGAGATTTTGCTGTAAATCCACCAAACTGGGACTGGCTGTGTACGACGGGCGGAAATGCGCTGACAACTTTCTTACCTTCAGCAACAGCGGCTGGAGGCCTGGCTAATTCCTAAGGAAGCACTGTACTATCAGGTTCATGACGTGAGCAAGGCAAGGTACTGAAGGGTTAAAATAGCTAACTTGAGCCATATATGTTCCTGTAAGGAAGTTGTATTTCTTCCCCTGTCTACTCAGTTTAATTGTAACCAGATGGTGGAAATTGTAAATTCTTTGAAATACGATGTATGTCTTGTATACCTTAAAATGTATCAAATACCACTATATATGGCTAAAACTTAAATAGCTGTATGTAACTAAAGACCACCCCTTGTATTGTCTATAAAAGGACCGTCTTGTCAAGTAAACATTAGAGTATATTCCTAAAACCATACTGTGTGCGTGTGTGTTATTAGGATATCTCTCCAGACGTCTGTCTCTCTGGTGCAGGAGAAGTCACAGTGCATTCGAGGAACTAGAAGTAGAAGCAGATCCTTTCAGGTACATGTGTGAGTTTCCCACAACGCAGGGCTGCCAGCAGATTGGCCCCGTTGTCACACACGACCTTGCCTGGCTGAAGTCTGTTAGGAGTTAGCCATATGTCCTCCTGCTCCCAGAAGGCACTTAGAATGGCTGAGCCCATGTGGCAGAGGGAACCCAGGCTTCGCAACTTCAGGACTGCGTGGCAACGTCGGAATTGTGCACCGAAATAGCACACTGCAGGTTCTTGCTGGCGGTGAACAGATGCTGCCGAAAAGGAGGTGCTGGGTCTCCACGGCAAAGTGTCCCTGGAGGAAGAGGTTGAGGCTCAAGAGTCAAAGGAGGAGGTGGAAGTGGAGGTTGAGGAGGAAATTGCATGGCGATGTGCTCTGGGCGGAGGTAGGTATGCAGGCCTTGCTGCAGCTGCATCTTCCCCTGCTGCCACCAAAGTTACCCAGTGAGCGGAGGTGGTCGCACAGAGCTCTGTGCTTTCACCAGGTGTTCCCGCCAGGTTACCGGGTGGTGGCTTTTTAAATGAGTGCTCATGCAACTTGTTCCAAGTTTGTTTGTGTTTTTGCCTCGTTTGAAGTGTTGAGCACACAGTTTGCAGGTGACCATAGTGTTGTCATCACTATGGACATTAAAATATGCCCACATGGGCGAACATCTAACTGGACCGAAAGGTGCTCTGGAGCTGGTGCTCTTGGTGGCAGTCCGCAGTTGTTGAGGCATAGCTGTGGTGACAGGCAGCTTCCGACGATGGAAGACTATGACTTGCCTTACTGGTACGTGAAGAATGCAGAGTGATATTTTGCAGGGTGAAACCTGGTGGCTAATTTTTGGACCAGAGGAACCCCCTCATGTCCCTCTCTGGCTCTACTCGGAGACCGTGTAAAATCTGGTTTGTTCCCTTGGCCGCCCCATAAAATGACGTGAGCTATTCGACCGACACTAGTTGCCAGCAACAGCAAAAAGACTTCCCTATTTTTTTTTTTACTTGTACAGTGTTGTGCAGAGCTGGGAGAGTCTTGACATGTCTTTTTAAATGTATTTATAGGCTGTAGAAGCTCTCCACCGACCCGAATAACAACCTGAATTTTTCCCCCATTGACTTTAATAGAGTTCAAATTCGATGTTCGATCACCCGAATAGTTATGCATTATGCGACCGAATAGCGGTCGAACCAAATAGTGAGCTATTCGACCAACACTAGTCCTTACGCTCCTACATGAAAACATCAATCAAAATCGCCAGGACCGAGAATTTACCCAACAACATCTGGCGGCCGTTCATCGTCTGATAGAATCGGTCCAACAACAAACGGCCACTTTGGGTGGCCTACATGTTCAGTGTTGACCATCTCTGTAACATGTTAGGTGAATCCCTGGGCCAACAATCTCGCCAACATCAGGCAATTATTCACAGGCTGGGTTGGCAAATCCCTATAGGTCCTGCTGGCCCCCCATCCCCTGCAGAGCAGCCAGTGCTATTCTTCTCCCCAGCTTCACCCTGTGCCCCTGCCCGGCCAATGAGTGCCCCTGCCAGCCAACCCCGTGCCCCTGCCCATCCACCCCGTGCCCCCGGCCGCCCACCTCCTAACACACAGGCAAGTAATCGCCATGCTCTGGAGGTGGGCCGCACCCACGCCCGTGCTGTGGAGGTGGACCGTGGGCGTGCTGAGAGGGGGTCCTGTGGCCGAAGCCAGGAAGTGGAGGTGGCCCGTGCCCGGGCTGGTGAAGTGGGCCGTGGCCGTGCCCGGTTTGGGCGAACTATGTAAACGGATGCCGGGTGCCAGGTGAGAACATTCTTCACTCAATTTTTTCAGGACTCCATGAGATCACCAGTGTAGGTTTGAGTTGGTATCCTGTGTGAAGACGCTTGTTTGTATAAAATAGCTTAATCTCTAATTTGTGTTTGCCCAATGTCCACAGGTTAATAACCCTCGCACTTTGACACTTTACCTATCTAAGTTTCTTTTGATGCGGCCCAAGTATGCTCCAAATGCAGTTATTCTGCCTTCTTGGAAACAAGCTATAAACCTCATTATCTGTGGAGACAGATGCAGTCCCTCAAACATCAAAGGATTGCTTAACAGGGACAATGATTGATCTTCCATGTGTGCAGGCCTGAGGATCATTAACACCTTGGCCAGTTTGACTATTTGGTGTCAATTTCTGTCCAAACCTGTTCACTATAACTTCAGTCTTCCTGGAGGGGGCAAGGGTATATGCAAACAATCCCAAGCCTGGGACAAGGACAGTTTGTGTGACCTTTTGATCAAGACTTCACCAAGGATGAATCAACAATGTGATTCGCTCTGGACCTGCGGTGGGGTGTGGTTCAAGGAGAGAAAACCCTGGTGTGTATGGTTGTGTGAGAGATTGACCATGTGCTAGAGATAGATCTAGACCCCTCTCCTTCCCCTTCCTATATACCCTTTACCTTCTTCCCTTTTGTATTGAAAATCATATGTAACTATTATCCTAAGCTGTAAATAAACCTTTCCCTTTTGTAAGATCTATTGGTCCGTCGTTAAATCCAAGGCACCCCAAACAGAGCACATTCTACAACTCCTAATGATACTTGATGGAGCTAGGCCTAACAAAGTATCTCCTACTTTATTTTCATGGTTTTAAGGAATGTTCACAATATCTAAAATGTAGAAATACTTACATTCAGATGAGTACCTTGTGTCCTGTGGGGGAGGTGCTGGCAAGGGCGCTGCAGCAGCTGTAGATAAATAATGAACAGCATAAGTAAAAGTGGGTGGGCAGGACTAAAGTAGATTTGTAAGGTTAGTTAAAGTGAATAGGTTAATGCAAAACTTTCAAATGATACTTTCTGCCTACGTCCAAAAATTTTGAGCAAACATTTGTCAGTACAACTATGGACAACTAACTTTTATTCATGCTAGCCAACAACCTAGAAAGAAAGTTAATTTGATGCATGATTAATGACTGGAAGCTACATGAAATCCTGCTAGATCTTTCTTTGTATTTGTAACCAGAAATGGTGAAAGTAGTGTGAGAATGTGTTGAATTGCAACATATGTTACAAAAGTTGATTCTAAGGTTAGCTTACAGGCAATCTCCTCAGCCGCCTCCTCTCCTTCATCGGAGGACTCTGGCTGCAGATGTTGGGCAGCGGGTTCCTCCTCCAGAGATGGCTCCTCCTCTGGGGATGGCTCCTCCTCCCCCGGTGATGGCACCTCCTCCTCGACTGGCTTCCGCTCCCCAGGGATGGCACCTCCTCCTCGACTGGCCCCTCCCCCTGGGGATGGCACCTCCTCGACTGGCTCCTCCTTCCCTGGGGATGGCACCTCCTCCTACTCTACATCCTGGGGGATGGCCAGTCACCTGTGTAGCCGCTGTATAATTTTTAGCCGCCGGCATGATGGAGAGTCGGCTGTAATAACAAAATCAAATATACATAATTAATAAGGGTAGTAAAATATAGGAAGTGAAAAACAAACAGTTCCAGGCTAAACAATACTACTTTACACAGACAACAAACATTCTAAAACACCACCCCTTAACAAGAGGAGAAGACAAAATGCAAAACTTACCAGACAGCATGCGGTCCCCCACTTTGCGTACCAAATCCATGACTAGGGTAGCCCGTACCTAGCCCCTTCACCTTCTCCCCCCACCAAATACTTACGTACACCTCTCTCTTGCCAGCACTCCTCTTGACCCTGCCTTCCCCCCTTACCACACAAAACAATACACTACAACAATCTGGATTTAAATGGCTGGCAAGCAGCCGTTTATTAATAAACAATAAATAACTTTATAACTTATTATTATGTCTCAATATAAATATTAGCACATAATAAATACAACAGATATAACCAAATATACCCCCCTTTCGCCTCGGGTCTGTCCGTGCACCAAGTCATGCTGCCTTCCGCATATTTTAATGCTACAGGCCTCTCTGTCTCCTCCGCTTTAGGTCGCTCCAAGTATGTTGTATTTGGGCGACAGTTGGTTGCGTACCTGAAGGGGCTCACAGCCTGTCTGCATGCCTCTCCGCGATTTGGCGCTTTACAAAAATCGACTGCTGCTGGTCATATCTCTGCCTATATCTGAGTTATTTTGACAACAACCAAACACCTCTTAAAAAGAAAAAAAAAGGGATAAATAATTCATTGACTAATTGATTGATATGTTTTCTGTTGCAAATTGACATAGTTTGGTTGCAAATGTAAACTGTTTGTTAATATTGTGTGTAGATATATATGGTTATACTATTACTATTACTATGAAGCTCCCAGTTGCCACCCCACTAAACTTAATCCTGTTTAAACCATTGTAAAAACAATAATTGTGCTCCTAGATGTAAACTCTGTTTATCCGGTTTTAGTGAAGCATTAGTAAGTG
>NW_027317590.1:0-11402 GCF_032062135.1 Pyxicephalus adspersus | reverse complement strand
TCATCCACATTTTTGTCTGTCTTTAATGAACGGGAGAAAAGCTTTATGGCTATTTGGATAAAGTATGTATAAGCTTAGGATGGCTCAGAATTTAACCAGTGAATAGGGTGATGCAGTAATCATGTGACAACAGTGTATACAGTTAGGTCCATAAATTTTTGGACAAGAACAACTTTTTTCTAATTTTAGTTCTGTACATTACTACAATTAATTTTAAATGAGACAACTCGGATTCGATTGAACTGCAGACTTTCAGCTTTAATTCAATGGGTTGAACAAAAAGATTGCATAAAAATGTGAGGAACTAAAGCATTTTTTTTACACAATCACTTCATTTCAGGGGCTCAAAAGTAATTGAACAAATTAAAAAGCTGAAAATAAAATGTTGATTTCTAATACTTGGTTGAAAACCCTTTGCTGGCAATGACAGCCTGTAGTCTTGAACTCATGAACATCACCAGATGCTGGGTTTCCTCCTGTTTAATGCTCTGCTCTCTATAATATAGTTAATCACATCCTACACTGTGTTTAACCGCCAGGCTAAAGTGAACATGTAGGTAATACTCAAGTGGCCTCTGATAGCCGTTCTTTAAAATGTTGCTTTACCACTTCTATGATGACACATACCAGTAACAATTTGAATAGGGTGAGGTCAGTATGGGTAGTTAAATTATATACAATACCCTTTTAGAAACTCAGGAGGTTTATGTTGCTGTGAGATTATTAAAATATGTATTTTGGAGAAAATAAAACTAACATTTATCTGATATAACAAAAAGCTGCTTATGTTCAAGCCGTTGAGCTGAGTTAGTTCTGGAGCGAAGTACCTAAAGGTTACAGCTGGTGCCATGATTTTTGCTGTTGCGGTTTTGTGCCTTGTACACAGCACACTTTGCTGCTCTGTTTTGTTAGGATGGCTTGGCCCTTATAACTTATTTTGGGGTAGTTTGAAGGTTCTTTTCAAAGGTCCTGATGGCATGGGTGATTGTCATTTTGAACATGCTGCTGAGATTTCTGTAAAGATTAGGTATTCCTGTCTCACCCTGGAGCCAAATTCAAAACAAAGCAGAAGTTTACCATTGTACAAGTTTCAATCACCAAATAGAGGAAAATGGTACCATGGTACTGCTTGGAATTATTGCTGTTCTTGCTAGTGCTCGTTTTGTACAATGATCCGACATGCTCCAAGCACTGCAACACATCAGTCAGGCTAGCGCCTGTTGGTCAGGATTTCTGCCTGGCTCTAAAATGTTGATGTGTTGCACTGCTGGACAAACCCAGCCACACTTGCATAGAAAGCAGCAGGGTGTTTCTAGGATTTGCTACAAAGTACTGAGAAACAAGCATTGTATGGAAATTTATTGGGTGTATTTAGTATGTTCAACACTATTACAGGGTTCTGCCTAATTTTTATAGTTGGCTTTCATTGAGCTTGCTGATGACATGACAATATTTTACTGGGAAAAAAACTTTAGGATTTTTCTCATTGTGATCTTATCATTTGGGGATCTTTTATTTGTTTTCTGGAGACAACTTAAAAATTGCTTACACTGGTCACCAGAACAAAGAGGGTTAAAAATAGTTTTGGTTTAGATGCACGCTAATTGTCTACTTCTTGCTTAATAAAGTTTATACATAAAACCCTTTCGGAGAGATTTCCGAGTCTCTAAAAACAGAATCTTATGGCAGGATACTACTTGAATGGTTTAAGTTGGTGTTGGCATTCATAGCTCCAGTAATTCCAGTAAAGTTGTGAGTTGGAGTAGGGTCATGTAATTACTTTTTGTCATCTGCACCAAGGAAAGCCTACAAAGGTTATGTAAAAAACGTTGAGATAAAGCACTGATATTACATTACTGTCTAGCCATTCTTGAAAGTTTGTTTTATGTAGTATTTAAAATTCTTCTGATTGTTGTAATACAAGTTCTTCTACACGCTACTTATACGTGTGCCGAGGTTTGTAATGAAGCAGACTTCAGGCCTCAAACCTTTCTCATCTTCCCATGTGAGATTATTAATCAGGCAGATGAAATGCAAATGTAATTAAAGCTTTCCCATGCGACCCATGGGGCATATCCACCTCTGTTTGTTTGCCAAGGTGACCTACACTGCATTTTAGATGTGGCAGATTGAGTTCTTCTAAAGCTGGCAGATGTAATGAATCATGCTCTTATTAATATGTTAGAGTTACTGACCCCTCTACACGTATCTTGCAAACCCTTCCATAGAATTGCAGGGGTTTTGTTTAATTTGCAGCTAATTATTTAACTAGTGATAGGCAGATACTGCAGAGTTTTCAGATAAGTGACCTCATGGACTTCTCCCTGCTGAGGTTATGTCAAGAAAATAATAGACACTAATGGCCCTATTTACCCAGCACTGAACATAGGTGTGTGCTACCTAATGTAAATGAGTCATTACTAGGGTACTCAGGCATGGTTCTTCTATGAAATTGGTTTATTTTAGGACCATAGTTTTTCTAGTCCATAGGAGTTTAAAGCATTGGAAGGAGCCCCTGACAAGATTGCCCTTTCCCAGTTTTATAGTTTATAGTGCACCCCTCTATATATATATATATATAAAAAAGAGTGCAATATCAATGAAGATGTGGTAACGGCAATGTCACAAACCTAAAAAAAATTGAATCGGTATAGTGACCATTGTTTTCCAGTCAGGGGAAATTCAAAATATTTATGTCAAATATGTCAATTAAGGATTACCCTTAAGGGGCACAACAATCTAAAATTCACCTACATTTTTTTTTTTTTTTTAACTTTGTCCAAATGTGGCTGTACATACCTGTCAGTGTTTTCCTGTAAAGTATGTTGGTTTTCTTCTTCTTCTTTCTTCTTTCTTCTTTCTTTTTTCCTCTTTCTTTCTTCTTTCTTTTTTCTTTCTTCTTTCTTTTTTCTTTCTTCTTTCTTCTTTCTTCTTTCTTTCTTCTTTCTTTCTTTCTTTCTTTCTTTCTTTCTTTCTTTCTTCTTCTTCTTGTCCTGTCGTTCATTTCCAACGACTATCCTCGTTCGTCGGCGTCGTTGGTTACTTTTTTTACGAACGATTTTTGGCCAATCGGTCGTTCGTCGTTCGTTCGTCGCTCATTTCCAACGATAAAAATTGGAAGTGTGTACGCAGCTTTAGTCTATGTCAAAGAATACATTCATAAATAAATAAAAACACATCTCTGCAATACATGCAAATTTCCTTGTGTGTTGTCTCTTTAAAGACCATGCAAGTGCAGAAAAATAGTTTATTTGTTAGAAAAGCACTCAGGTCTAGAATGGTGTCACTCCCACTTTTAGATCTTTTCAACATAAAAAGTAATTATTTTGTAGTCCATGATACAAACTAGGAGGGCTAAATAGCCCCTATGGAATGACACATGATGTGGGCCAAGGACTATCTAGGACGTGCATTGTAGTTTTGTTCTTTTTCTTTATTAATTATGATCCAAACTTACAAAAATAATGTCTTTATATATAAAACATTAAATAGCATTTTCTTTTTAGCTATCTCAGCACTCATATTGTATATTTCTATCGATATATTATCTTTTATTCAGCCAACAGTTAGAGTTCTCTTCTACTGTTTGCACGGTATACAGTTTTCCCACACTACAATGCTGTAAGATGAATGACACAGCTGAATTAGGTAGAATAAGATATAAAAAATATGATTACTATTGCAGCTGGCGCTGTTTGCTAAACCAGAGTGCTTTAGGAATTCTTTATCACTAAGGAATTCTGTCTCTAAATTTAGCAGAACATTTTAGTGCAACATTTGCAGTGAGTTCCCATCTCCAGAACTCTGCTGGGTCCAATGAGATAACATCTCCAGTACACACAAATTCTGCCTCTTGTCATAACCTTCATAACCCTCTCCTTCACATACTGCCTGCTGTCATGGCGTTTACAATCCACTCATGCACATATTGCTTGCTGTCATAGATTTACAACCATCTCTTTCACATTCTGCCTGCTGTCATAGCCTCCACAATCCTCTCCTGCACATACTGCTTAGAGCAAATTAATAATCTGCCCTAACACCTGCTTATGTAAAAATGCATGGGTCAGCCTAGTGTAAATGAGAATATCTAAAATCCTTGTAATTTTTTTTCTTTCTTTTTTGTCCTTCTGGGGAGATTCCTACTTATTTTCTGTCCTGATAAAACAACCAGAAATGAGATATGTAAGAAAGTTGGAGATATGTAATTGGAAAATTGTTATTTTTGTTCTGGTGATGACGGCCACAAGAAATAATAGAGAGGTTGAATTCCACCAGCAAGAACACGCAAAGAAATAAAAACCATACAAAGGTTAAACACTCCCCTTCTCAATCATAAACTCATAAAAATGTGTTGTATTAGATTTTTAAATCAACATCGTCTGCATGATTTTATCATTTTCTACAACTAAACTAAACCTACCCATGCTGTGTCCCTCATCCCTCGCCCCCACACTGCATAGGTTAAATGCTTGTGTGACTTAGTGGGGATAAAAAATAGGAAGAACAATGTGCATTATTCCTCACTCGGCCAGCAGCTGTCCTCTGTTGTCTAACATCTTGTGATGTGGGTGAGTCCTACTTATCAGGATGACCCACCACATTTAAGAGCAGCTCAGATTTTGGCTTTAAATAATGTGTGGGAGAGTGCAATGTGAAAGTCAGGAGGAAGTAGCAAAGAATTAATGTCTGCAGAGCTCTCCAGTAGCTTAAAGTCCAACTCTAGCTTGGGCAAAGAATGCAAGGTTTTAGTCCCTATCAGCTCCAGCTGCAAGATTTACCTGAATAAAATGGGGCCTTGAGCTTTAACAATTTCTGAAATTGCTAAAGTTAGCCTAGCATGCAAGACTCTATCAAGAAATTTATTTTGGCCACATTTAAAAATTGAGGGACAGAAATGCATGCCACATGTGTTACGTATGATCACCACTCTAATACACAACAATTGCAACAAAAAAAAAGGGTTATTATTTTGGGCCCATTATGATTCATTTAGCAGCCCATTCATTTTAAATAGGCTTCCTTAAGAGAATGTACATTGACACACTTGTATTGTTGAACCCCAAAAAAGTAATTGGACCCTAAATCCAAGCAATCATAGTTGACACTTTAACTTAAATGTTATGAAGACAAGCACACGCTTGTTATTCATTCATAGTGTGTTGTGTCTTGGCCAATAATGAAATCTGATTTGTGATTTTGAGTGACAAACAAATACTTTGCACTGTCAACCTTAAAGTAAATCATTTTATTTGCCGTCATCTGCTCAGCCATTAACTAGATCAGATGTCACAGTAGCACATAGCAAATTAAGTCAAGCGACAGCCTTTGTCATGCTTTATTCAGGTAATGTATTGTAGTATATGGACTAACGTGATTAAAAGTTAAAATTATAAAGAACACATTATAAAACAGGATTTAGTATTTATAAAGATCAACCCACCTGACATATTGTGCCGAATGAAAAACAGAAAAGGTCGATCAGCTACAAATCTGTGGTTGGTCATGCTCATTGCAGCTACCTGCATTCCTAGAAAATGCAATATTAACACATTAACTTTTGCATTCAGTTGTCTAGGCCAGAAATTCAAAACTTTACTGAACCATATACCTCATAAAATTCATTGTGAATTATGACACTATTTTTCCATGGAACACCATTACCTTAAAGTGTACGTTTTTGTGTGTGTTGGGGGGGGGGATGGGGAAACAGCCTTGTGTGTGCCTAGATTGGTACATGATGCCTTCTGTATTGGCTGTATACAACATTTTTAAAGGAACAGGGTTTAGGGCTGAACCAAGATTTTCATTGTATTGATTGGAGATGATCTAAAGTCTTAAGTGCATGGGCTGGGAATGGGCTAAGGTTTTAGGTGTATGGATGTGGGATAATCCAAGGTCCTAAGTGTATGGGCCGAGGATAATCCAAGGTCTTAAGTGTATTGATGGGGTATGATCTAAGGTCTGAAGTGTATGGAAAGAGGATGATCCAAGGTCTTAAGTGTATGGACAGGGGATGATCTAAGGTCATAAGTGTTTGGGCCAAGGATGATCTGAGGACCTAAGTTTATGGATGGGGAATGAATTAAGGTCTTAGGTATATAGACTGAGAATGATCTGAGGTCTTAAGTGTATGGATGGGGGACGACCTAAAGTCCTAAGTGATGGACTGGGGATGATCTGAGGTCCTAAGTGTATGTTCTGAGGATGATCTAAGGTCTTAGGTGTATGTTCTGGGGATGATCTGAGGTTTTAGGTGTATGGACTGGGGATGATCTAAGGTCCTAAGTAAATGGATTGGGTGCAGCATATAATTGTTGCCCTTATGCCTATGGCTCTAGGTTCAAGATTGGACAATGCTTTTTTAACTTGCATAGGTCTGCCTTTGCTGAAAATATTTGTTATATGGTGCCTTTGCTGCATTGCAATTTTTTGCATATCTTTATTTTCTTTTTACATCAATAACACAGATATACAAACAAATTGGAATATACCTACAGATTTTTGACTTCAGTAAAACCAGTACCCCGATTAAATTTGTCCTTTTCTATGATAAGAAAGAGAAGTCTATAATCAGTTTTACTTACCTAGTAAAGCAGTATGCACCATGCTCCTAAAATATTATTATTGAAGTCTGTTGCAGGAAATGATGAGGTATCTCTCAAACAATGAGCAACAAAAACATAATATAATACTGCAGTTAGGTAAAGTAAAAAGCTTGGGCAGGATTTTAATGTGTAGCTACCTGTCCCAGTGACCCTTGCTCAATTTCTTGAATTTTAAAGAGACACAACTTCTTAATAGAGACACAGAAATCCATAAAAACCTGAAAAAGGTTGTAAACTTAGGTTATGGGGGTATAGCAGGAATTGAGTACAGGGAAAAAAGGGAGGGCAATTCACTAAGTTATATACTCCTAACCTCTGCACACTGTGCTTTATGCACTTCTAACCCCTGCACTCCAAGAATGATTTATTCCTGACTTATGGATCCATGATTTATGTACTCCTGACCACCTGTACCGTTGTGTATTACTAAACCATGTACAGTAATTAAAGCATATCTTGTGGGCTACAAGTCCTATGGTATATATTTTCAATGTGTACATAACGTAGGTTTGGCTTCTATTTAAACAAGTCAAATAAAAAACTGCAGTATTGTGTGATGTCTCCAAATAAAAGAAAAGCAAGCAATACAAATGGATGTTTTAAAAACACTAACATATTTGCTTACATATGCAAAATAATGCAGAGCATTAGGAGGGTGTTCTAAAAGGTGTATGCGTTCATCCTCCTGACCCACCCCATGGCAGTAATGTGGACAGGCTGTAAGAACAGCAAGTGATAATATACGTAGAATACTACTGATAGCACCTCCTTAACTTCAACATCTGTGTCTCAGCCTAGGCTTTTTGATAGTAAATACAGAGTTGGTGATGGTAATAAACTGGCCAGAATACCAAATGGATAAGACAGCCAGTGTTGACAGAGCTTTGATTCACTCATCATATGTGTGATGCTGTTCCTGAAGCCTGGCTGCATATATAGCAGCCATCACACACAATTTCATAGGAAGTGAGTGCGTCATAAAAAAAAGAAAATAAACATTCTAAAAACCATCAATAAAACCATAGTCAAAATATAAAGCCCCGAACACATGGAACATGTAAATCAAGTATGGACCACAGATTGGTAGTAGCAATCTTTGCATGCAGTAATGGTAGGGTGACATGGAATATTAGACAACAATCATATACCCAATTTCATCATACTGCAGAATCTCCTTTAACCACAATTGCTTCTGTGCAGATGGAGGATACAATACAGGGACATGAAAGTGTAAACCAAATTACCATGGACAAACATGTATAAAACAAAACTTTATCATCCTAATTCATTCCACCACCAGAACAAAAAAACGTTCTTAGAATAATATAAAACATCTAACAAAAAAATGACGTCTTTGCCAACAAACACGATAATTTAAGTGTGAAAAGTACATATTTATGGTAGTGAAAAGTCGAGCTGAGAATAAAACAAGAAAAAGTGCGAGCTATGTGAATATTTACAACACGTCTTCGAGGAGCCCATTCCTTGCACTTCCACAAAGCATTACATTTATTGGATATGACAGTGCAAAACTACAAGCAGCGAGAAAGCATTAGGAAATGTGGATTTCCTTTTTCAAATACAACATTAATTTCTGCTTAGAATTTTTTTTACTGGTTTTAATTAATATCAGTGAGGCATTTAAGACTTTTAGGTATGAAAATGTCATTTCAAGAATACAGACAGGGATCATAAATACGATGGTGGGTACAGTTTGGAGTTATGTAAGTTTTAAAATGGTGCCATTTTAGTGGATGTTCCAGGGAAAACTGAAATGCAAGGAATAAACAGGTGGGTCAAGGACAAAAAGGTTGAGGAGTAAAGCATTATATGAACCTGAATGTCCTGAAGCCAGAAAAAATTTAGACCCATTGTGGGACCAGGCATTTTTGTGCATCTCCATACTGTTGGGCTTCTTCCTAAAGAACCAGCTTTTGCACAGCTGGCGGTACTGAACCGCTTACTACCAATCCTATTCATTCTCTGTGGCCTGTCACAGGTTAGACGCTACATATAATGTAACCACACTGCAACCGCACCCTCTGTATGAACATAGCCTAAGGTTAAGGCTGAAGTTGAGCTTTCATGCACACACGGACATATAATATTTATATATATTTATACAATACATTCTTAGAAGCAAGTCCAACAGGTTGCAGGAGTGATATTTTTGTCATTTCAAGAAACAGGTTACGGTAGATGCTTTACTCTTAGACTTTCATATTTTCCATGTTTCAACCTTTCTTCAATATAATGTATCTGGAGGTTACCACTGAGAGCTCTACTTGGTGTGCTGCACACAACCTCTATCCTGACAACATATTTGGTCATTTTCAGGTAATTGTATCTGCTTTCACAGACCTCAAAAAAAAGGATTAATCAAAGCAATCTACAAAGCCAGCAATTGTGATTGTTTCCTATTTCTTCTAGCTGCTAAGACTGCATACCAGCAGTATACAGGTAGTCCCCGAGGTAAGGCCACCCAGACATATGGACGACTCCTAAATACAAATGGGACAAATGGGGCTTCCCTGCTGCCTGGAGGCTTGATGGGGGGAGGGGGCAGTTTGGATGAATTGCAGAAGAAATCTTTTGCTGCTCCAGGCTCTAGGCTCCATAAAGTTTTTTTTTTTTTTTTGCTTTGTTTGTGATTAGCTTACAGTGGGGATTTATTACAGTACCTGACACCACACTGCCTAATTAATATTATGTTGAGACAAACATCTGTCCTAATTGCATTTATTAAAATAATGTACCTGTTCCGATTTACATACAAATTCAACTTAAGAACAAACCTAGAGCGCCTATTCCGCATGTAACCCGGGGACTACCTGTATAACAAAGGACCCATAGGAGGACCCATAGGAGAAAATTAAAAAAAACATATTGTTATGCGCATTTTAGAAAATAGGGGTAATTGCTATCAATTACCCCTATTTTCTAAAATGCGCATAACAATATGTTTTTTTTAATTTTCTCCTATGGGTCCTCCTATGGGTCCTTTGTCAGGCAATCTAAAGGAAAGCGACTACTGGATTTCATGTGACCTCACCATAAAGGTGTCAGACATGGAGAAAGAATAGTAAGGAGAAGGGTTCTATTACTATGCATGTTTTATTAGCACACTTGTCCAGTTATATTAAATAAAGAATTTCTTCATAATGATTGCTAGATTTTGCACTATATCAAGACTCCCATATATATATATATATATATATATATATATATTTTCTTTAATACAATGTATGTACAAAAGTTTGAAGAACTGCAAGCAATCTTTTAGTGAACGCAGTAAAAGAAACGCTCTGATTGGCTGCCTTGTCTTATAAAAATCCAACAAAACTCAAGCATAGAACTTTTATTCCATTAAGATCACACATTCATATAACACATTCATCTATTCTAAGCAATTTGTAAACCTGCTACCAGACACTTAAAAAACTTAAACTTTTTTGTTTTCTTTTACATTGTTCTGAAAACCCAAACGCATATGTCAAATGGAGATGAATTACAATTACCCAGTAGGTTTTAAAGCTAGGCAGAGCTGGAGAACATGACAAAATGACTGAAAATAAAACACAGAACTCTTGGAGAAAGCATCTGAGTGCTGCCAGGTTCTATAGGAAACAAAACAAAGGGAATTTGCATTATATGGCAGTATTGCCGAGAAGCGCAGGAAATTCACTCCCAGCCATAGAAATCAATATGGGTTCAGGTTAGAACACTGTGTACATTTAGTAAGGCAAACATTTCATTTTGGCTGCACCTTTAAATCTTTTAAACATCATTTTCTACATGGAAAAAAAATCCAATGTGTTTTAATGAGGACCAGTTTAAAAAATCCATAACTATTGACCAAACTGAAAGCAAATAAAACTGATCCACTTCCTCTTCCAAGCAGCTATGAGACCTATTTTATCAGAGCCATGCCTGATGACACTTTTCCCACTGAGTTTCATTCACATGCTCTCATTGACTTTCACCACTGAACAAGTAAGTCCATGCCAAGCCTTGATTTCCAAATAACACCTATTTTAGGCATGTAAATATGACCTAAGAGAATAAAGGTCACAGAATATTGTAAATATTCTGTATTTTCCCATGCTGATATATTTTTAATCAAGTATCCTTCTCATATCACAGACAGTATATAATGCTTTATTTCTATATTGCTGCTATAGATGATGGAGATGTTTATCAGATCTGGGTCTGTTATTTCCCTGGCAGAATAATAATTCTTGCCTCTCTGAGATACATATGAAGACTGCTGAATACAAAGTTTGGGGTTTGTGTACAATTAATTTTTTACATACTAAGTATACTAATATATTCTCTATAAGTGGGGCTGGAATAAAGATATTATTGCAGAGTGACGGGGCACACAAGATTTGCTTTAGTGATTTTTTTATATTAGTAAATAGTTACTTGGCTCTGTGTGATGCTCTGACAAGTTATTTTGGCATGGTAAGGTTAGATCACCAACTATCAGAATAATGCCAGCTATGGAATATTCTGATAACATTGGGTGATCCTAGCAGAGATGGACATACACAAGTACACAAGTCATGGGAAGATCAGATCACTGGCTAAGGGAATTTTATTATAAAATAATTAATCTGATTGCATGTATACCCTGCCATACACTACACAAGTCATTGGAAGATCAGATCACCAGCTAATAGAATAATGCCAGCTATGGAATGATCTGATAACATTGGGTGATCCTGGCAGAGATGCCTATATACTAAACATGCTTTTTTGGTTTATCTTGTGATTGGGATGAAGAAGGCTGGA
>NW_027317589.1:0-11420 GCF_032062135.1 Pyxicephalus adspersus | reverse complement strand
TCACTGATCTTTGTACAGCGCTGTGGTATATGTCAAAGCTATATTTGGATGTGTATATGTCATCACTCGGAAACACACAGAGACATTTAAACCAAACTTGCTAGACATATGACACCGCTGATCTTTGTACAGCGCTTTGGTATATGTCAGAGGTATATAAATTTATAATATTAGCATGTGACTGTGGGGGGACATTCAAATGTCAGCTTCTCTGTACAGAGACTGATAGGTCTAGCACAATGTTTCATTGTACAGCACTATGGTATATGTCAGAGCTATAATAATCCATATATATCAAATTGGATGCATGTGTGTATGTATGTGTGTATGTGTGTATGTGTGTATGTTCCACCATCACTCAAAAATGCATGGAGACATTTCAACCAAACTTGCCAAAACTGGACTTCCGGATGAGGTCCAACCAATGCTTTGTACAGGGGCAGGGTTATGTCTCCATCTCTGCAGTCTAATCCTCTTTTAACCCCCCTAGCGGTATTCCTGAGTGTGATTTGTGGATTTTAAATGTAAAAGCGGTGGATTTTCCAGGCCACAAGCGGTAATCCTAGAGTCCCACTTGAGGTCGCTTTGAACTTAATAAAAACCCCATTTACCTTGTTCTGTCGGCATCCCCCGTCATCCTGGGGACACGTCCTGCTCCTCCGATCTCCAGCCACGAAGTCGGTGCAGACGGGAGGATCAGTGGTAAATTTAAATAATTTTGTATTGGATTCAATACAAAATAGCTGAACTGAGTCTAATACAATGACATTTTCATATATATATGTGTGTATTATACAAGCTACTTTACAGGTACATTTTTTTAACAGATTTTTGTGTTTTTTTATTTAAAGTTTATTATTAAGTTTATTCAATGCATTAAATATTGGACATATATCGGTGAGTTATGCCTAAGAATTACAGCCTACAATGTAAAATAGATTTCCATTTCGAAATTTCCATGCAAAAAAATGTAACGCTTTTTGCATGGAAGTTTGGACAGAATTGCTTGACGGGTTAATACAAGAAAGTTCTTTACGTAAGGTGAATGCAAAGTATGTATAAACGTAATAACCCATCTTATAGCGAAGTGTAGGCATTAGATTAATGCAAATTATTTAGAGTAAGGTAAGTATAGGGTAATGTAAGGTAAACATAAGCTAAGTATAAACGTATTAACCCATCTTCTGACAATGGTGTGTCATTAGTGAATTATGGTTCTTACCTACTTATAATTCTTAGCTGATTTGATTGTGTTCGGAGAATGACTGATAAGAATGTCCTAGGGACTCCGCGCGCCTGCACTTGACCAGGAAAATGTTGGTTTAGAATGGGCATTTCCGCCCTTAAGTATATATTAAGGTCAGGACACTAAAGATGTGAAAATATTGTGCCCGCGCCTGCGCAGTTCATATCCAAGAGACCATAGTCTCGATCGGCATTACATTGGACTTTTTACAACGATGAAGAAGGGATGAATGAATGAATTTATCTCGACATAATAAGAGTTATGGTATAATTGGTTATATTAATTATTAAACTTACTAGTTATTATTGGTGTGTTTAAATAAATTTGGAATATTTCAAAAATGTTCAAAATGTTTCAATTTATTTAAAAATACTTATGTTTCCAAACTGGTACAATTTCATTAAGTTAATGTTAGCATTGTCTTTACCAGTTTTATGATCAAAGCCTAGGTCTTGAACGGAACTGGTCCTGGGAATGAGCTAAACCCATTCCCAAACAGGGGTGGGGGTACATAAAACATCCAAAGGACAGCAGATGTTTACCATAAAAAAAGCGATACCAAAAAAAAAATGCCCAATACTGCCTGGGCGCTCCCGTCCCCCATAAGGACAATGCTCAAATGGATGTTATGTTGTGGTGATTTCATTAAGTAATTATTTTGTTTAAATAAAAAGACAATCTATTAGTTATATTCTGTGATTGTAGTAATAAACTACATATAATATATAAACATCTTGATATCACTGAATGCCCTAAAAATATATATATGCATTCCATTGTACAGAGATGATATATTACAGTATTAATGTGAATAAATGATGCAATTTATTAACATTATTACTGCAACAATCATGTTGAACTTTCAAAAAGATTATATATGTTTAACGAGAAAGCCATGGATATATAAGTAGAAAAGACTTAAATAGTGAATTGAGGTTATGAAAGAATCAATAAAAATTTATTAGAGGGGATTGAAATTAAATAATTGTGATAGTGGAAAAAACAAAATGATTAATTTAGCGACAGTAATACCTTTATAAAATGGTTTAAAGGACAATACCTCGTTTAGGCCTGGTGGGTTAGTGGCGTTGGGCACGAAAATCCATCTTGCTTGTTGCTGTAACAAAATTTTGTTGATGTTACCACCCCTAGGATTGGGTTGAATATTTTTGAATGTGGAGAAGTAAGTCATCGTTCTTTATCTTCTTTATATAGACTTATGTGACGGAGGCTTTGTTCTTCATGGAACCTTAGTATTACCAGGGGTTCCTTCTAGTAGAATGGTTCAGTAAATATAAAAGTCTGGGGGACGGGTTGGCTATTTGCAGGCACTGCCACTGCGAGAAGTCTCCTTAATTCTTTCCGACATTTTATCAAAACAAAATCAACGTTATTATATTTGATTTACTTCTCCTTTAAGGGCCTAAAACAGTCTTAGATGTGAAGCAGCAATGATAAAAATAGGAACCCTTTCCTCCCCCTCGTTATTTTCCTGGCACCATGGCACGCTATGTCTCTGCAGATCAGTCTACAGATTCACCCAGCGTAAACGGTTTACTTTTCTTGCGGTCTGTCTGGCATTAATTTGAGTCACTTCTTATTCTTTTTCCTTCTATTTAAAAGAAAAAACGAAGAAAAAATTTTGAAAGGTATCAGGGCGTAGCTTTAAAGTTCTCTGTGCACTCCTGGCCAGGGCTTAAGAAAACCAATTCTAACCAAACCTGGTCCTTGGGTGTGATTTTAAATGGCCCCTAACAGAATCATTATAGGACCCATGGCTCTACCATTAAGGGGAATACCAGCTTATGCTTATTTCAAAGCTGCACTCTAGGTTTACCTTTCTTTTTGCACACCTATAGACATTCCTCCCCTGTACTGAAAGAAATTAGTCCCAATTCCTTGCACCCAGTGACTTCCACAAAACAGGTAATAGAAGCTGCCGCAGATATCTTGGGCCCACCTAATTATTAAGGTCAATCGGCCCACTCCTCCCCATCTGTGTTGTCACCTTTCAACTATTTGCTTTCTTTCAATATATTAGTCTCACCCCCTCCAGGAATGACTATGTGCTGATACAGTGTGTGAGAGGCAATGCTGAGTTTCGAGAAATCCTCTGACTTTAGCTGAAATTTACTATTCTGCTGTTATTGAGTTTATGTCGGTTATATTTCTGCTGAACATACACTCAGTGGAGTCACAAAGCAGCGACCATCGAAACACAGACACAATACAAAGGAGCTGGTGTGTGTAAATGAATGTGCTTTCAGCAGTGTCAGAGGGGAACTGATAACAAAAGTTAATGAAAACTGCTTGGGAGATGAGCTCAACCTTGGAGGATGAAAGTATGGAGTCCTTGGTTTGTTCAGAGTCTGGTGTTCATAAAAGAGAGAAGTTTGATCTAATTTCAGTAAACGGGAGAGATAAAGGGTTACCTCCACACTAATTTGCCCAGCATGCCTCCAGATTATGGGAACCATGTATGGCACTAGACATAGATGGGTAGGGAGGATGCATGAACAACGTCAGGGGGCCACTGTACACATGCTAGATTGTGTGTCTCGCGTGATAATCATCTGACTCGTGTACGTATTTTAGCACTTAAATCCAGAGCAGCAGATTTAGAGAGAAGGGCATCTGAGGGGAAATACATTTTAAGCAAATAATTATTCTTTAGTACTTCTTGGAAATCTTTTTTTGCTTTTGAAGTTGCATTTTTTCCATTTACCATCAGGTTCTTGGCCTGAACCGTGAATATTAAAGTCAGCTGAAATAAAGTTGTATCTGATTTTTTGATGTTTCAGATGTCTATGAAAATGGTATTAGTTGTCCTTGCCTCACACATAGTTATAAAAGATTCCGGGGACACAGTGACTGCCGGAAATGCCGGTATGACCCGTGGACTCTTGCAATGCCAGATCGATATACAATGTGTACAACCATAGAAGACAAAACTGATTCATGTCTATTCCAGGACTGTCTGCTCTATCTTTACTTGTAGATCCTCATTTACTCTAAAGCTTCACTTATTAACGTGGTAGATTTCCTCAACAGCATTTCAATGGAGGAGGGTTGGCACTACCTTAGTCCCTAAAGCGGAACCCCAGGCAAGTAATAAAAACACAGATTAATGCAATAAATCACTTTTTAATGTAAGCAATTTGACCTTCTATTAGTCTCTTGCAGTTTTCTTTACAGCAGATCTCTGTGGGGGGAGGGAGAAGAAGCACAAGAAGCCAATCGGTTGTGCTGCAGTGTAACAATGCTAATAGAAAGCACAGTGAGAGAGAGAATTTCTCCAGCCTGCCGCTTCTCCTTTCATTGTCCAATCACAGGCTGAGGAAGGCCTGCACTGTTTACTGGTCTCATAAAATTGGGGTAGATGTTTCATGATTTTATCAAAATGTGTTGGGATGAGTGAGCAAGTTTTTAATACTTGATCTTGCGGCAAATTCGGCCGTTCTCGCTTACCGAAATTGTAAATGAGAATGGCCGGTGTAAATTCGCCGATCAAGCTCAAATTTTAAAGTGTGTGATCCCCGGCACTGGAGATTAAATGGGTTACAAGTTCCCCCATTCAAAACCTCTAGTTCCCTCTGATTGGCTGTGGAAAGCTTTCCTCAGCCAATCAGGGAGCACTAGAGGTTTTGAATAGAGACACTTGCCCCCATGGAATCTCTAGTACCGGGGATTGCAAAGAGGATTCCCAGAACTGTAAGAATGATTGCAGTTTTGGGAATTCACTCCGATCCCAGGGCACTAGAGGGTAATTAACCTCCAGTGTCTGGGGATCTTCTCAATAAATGCGGCCACGGTTGCATAGAGAACAGTGTGCGATCCCCGGGGCACTAGAGGTTAATTACCCTCTAGTGCCATGGGGATCACAAACTGGAGGATTCACAAGGAATCCTGTGAATCCTCCTGTTATAATTTCCTCAATCACAAACTGTGAATCCTCCTGTTATAATTTCCTCAATCTTCCGATGGTTTTGCGATATTGGTTCGCCGAAATTTTGCGGAACCATCTAAAGTTCGAGGAAATTTTCGCAAGAATGCTAGAGGCATTCTCACTCATCCCTATTGACCAAGTGCTATTACCATCTACAATAGGCACATGTAACCAAACAGTTCTGGGCCCCATGTGCTTCTGGGCCCCAAAGCAGTCACATTTCTTCAGACAAAACATTTTTAAAAGTAAAGTACTTTATATATCAGTCAGAAAGAATATAGTTATTGGCTGGTGAATTGACAAAGCTTTATAAATTGACGAAATTTATGGAAACATTGGCTTCATCAGACTTTTCAGACTGGATGTTTCCGTGCATGTGTTACTTTTGAGAAGTTTCAGCAATTCATGTCCAAATTCCTTATCTTTTCTGGCCAACATACAAAGAACCTTAAAAATGTTATAAACTATCTTTTGTTTTAAGAAATTAAACTTTGCTTCGCCCTCTGGATCACACCAACGGTTTGCTGCGACACATGGAAAGCACCACTGCTTCCGTCTTTGTCCCTTTTTACACTTTCAAATGTTGGCAGGTTCCCTCCTTATTACACAGATTGAAAAATCCCAGGCTCTACCAACAACTCCCCAAATCTATAAAGAAATGGGCCAAACTTTTTCTGCTGGCGGCTCGCTTAACATTGGCTAAAGCTTGGAATAAGGATAATATTCCTAGGGATCCCTTACCTTCCAAGTTAAATTGGATTATGGTCAATGACAAACTGTCACACCTTTGATTTTATATGGGAACCCTGGCAAACCCATTTCTCTTTTTTATTTCCTCTTCAATATCCTTTCTGTTTTTTATGTTATTATTTTCCTATTTTTTTTTATTTTTGTTATAGTTTTGTTGTCTAAAAACATTTTATTTGTGTTCTATCCAATTGCCTGATAAGGGCGATTTCTGTATTGCTTGTCTTGTTATGTGTGGTTTTTTTTTTGGGTTGTTTTTGTTTGTTTACTCTTTTTCGAAAATTGTTAATAAAAATATTGAAATACAAATGTTTAGAGGTATATAAGCCCCTAGTATTATAAATTTCTTCATGGTTCTGATCGAGTTTGGTCTATGGGAGAGTCTTGCAAAGTATCAAAACTAAAAATTTGTAATATTTTCCCAAGGTGTTAAAATAAAAAGTGGCCCATGGAACAATTATGTGATTGTGACCATCCCTGGGCTCAGCCAAGACCTGATGTGTCCACCAAAACAGATTGTCTTAACCTACTGTTGGACTGGAGTGCCACTATATCTTGTCGTTCTAAGTGATTACCCCGGAGATCTATAAAGAATATATTGCCAGTGCCGGTTATATTAATAGGCGATGGGCACCAGACCTCCAGTATATGAATATTACACAATTATGTGATACATCTCTCATCACCTAAACATTGTTAGGTGTCAGAAGCATAAGAATATGCAGGCTGTAGTATACCTATACCCATCTACAGGTCACAGGACAATGATTTAGGTTTCTGGGGAATCTGAGTCTCCATTATAACAATAACAGATCCCAGATCACCAGCATATGGTTATAGCACAATGTATGGGATGGTGGGGACATCAGGCCACCTGTATGAATGATACGGCATGTCCCCTCACCTACACACTGCTATAAGGTATATTAGCAATGTTATTGCAGCTAAGGGCACCCAGGACTCCAGTATATGAATCTCTGGTCACCTATACAATGCTATAGACTACTATATGTGGTGTGCCTGTGGGATACCCCAATATATATATATATACACCCTTGGTATATAATACAATGTTAGGGGACCACAGGCCTGCAGTATATGAATAATACAGCTCTGGTCACCTACATGCAGCCGTAGGTTACAGTATATTGTTATTATTGGGGTCCAGGGAGGGCAGTATAGGGAGCATGAGGTGTGCCTATGTTCACCCACACACACCTATGGCTATACAGTACAATGATGAGCCCCCATCACTCACATCTATTTAGAATAACAATGATCTGAGGGTCAGGGGACACCAGGCCTCATACCATGTCACCTATACATTGCTATAGTTATATAACACATAGTTTGGTTACCCCATGCCTCCTGTACACCAATAACACATGCAGTATAATGTTATCATTGGGGTCTGGGGTTATCAGGATTGCAATATAACAGCATATGTGTCTCTAGGATGTGAATCCACCTTACACAACGTTATAGTTGTATAATACAATGTTAGGGGACCCCCGGTACACCAATAACACCTCCCGTCACCTTACAATATTATAGTTATATAATACAATGTCAGGGCATTCTATGCCTCCTGTACACCAATAGAACATGCAGTATAATGTTATCATTGGGGTCTGGGGATATTAGGATTGCAATATTACAGCATGTGGTGTCTCTAGGACACCTTAAACAAATCTTTAGCCATATAATACAATGTTAGGATACCCCAGGTACACTAATAGCACATCCCTGGTCACCTGCACATTGCTATAGTTATATAATACAATGTTAGGGGGACACAGGCCTTCTGTACACTAATAACACATTTCTGGTCACCTATACATTGCTATAGTAACAGTCTCCTAGGTTATAGCATGGCCCAGCACACCCCCCTATAGGTATCGGTGCCCCCCTCCCTCCAGTAGGCCCATGCTGGTGACTCACCCGGGCTGGCCAATGTGGGTATCCCTTCATCTTGGCGAAGACCAGGTCCCCGCACTTGTACTCCGTCTGCCTGTTGGAGCGAGACATGGTGTACTCGGTAAGATAAAGGCACGGAGAGACCAGAAGGCGGCGTCGGAGGCAGCGGTGGCGTGCGGCCTGTGTCTATGTCTGGGCGGGGGAGACTCTGTCCGGCGCTGGGCCCATCCACTTGTTTGTGTTTGAATCTCTCCTCTCTGGCGGTGATTTGCTCCCTCCTCCGCTCTCTTCCCCGCCTCACTCACTCCTCCTCTTCCAATCGGTGCTCGGCTAGCCGCGCCTAGCTCTTTTAATTTAGCTTTGGTTAAAGTAGAGGGAAACAGATTACCAGATGTGAAGGGAAGTTTATTAGTTACATAAAGTTTCAACAAAACAGAAACACCCCCCCCAAATGTCCCTGATTTGGAGAGTTCGTCCCTCTTTCAGATTTCTTCTTCAGTTAATCCCCCATTTTAGCTGGGATATATATATCACAAAATATCAGAAATATGCTATTTTGCTTGTTGGGACAAAAGGTATTTTTGAATTTTTGTGGTTCACTTTTCACTCACTTTTTGTGAGTCAAAATGATCTACCAACATTAAAATCTTGGACGTAATAACTCCTGTGCATAGTAGAGTTTATTTTGAAAGGCAGAGCTCCGTGATCTATTCGCATTGCCTTTGCGATCTACCTGTTGGGCACCCCTGCTTTAAATTGTAAGTAAACTAAAAAAACAAAATAACCTGCTCACCTTTACTTTTTCAGATCCATCGATCCCTGTGGAAGTTTCCTGGATTGGTACCCGCGTTGTCCTGGAATCCATCTTTGTCCCTGTGCACAGCCATCTTTTTTGCCTTTTTTCCGCCTTTTGCCTACATCACCCGATCTTGCGCTGCACATGTGGAGATCAGCATTTTCTTCTTTCCCATTGGTGAAAACTCTTCTTCTGCGCATTCTGAGAGTGAGCATACGCAGAAAGAGAAGACAGAAGCCTCCTGGGATGCGTGATGTGGGTATCCCCCCAACAGGCTCTGCTCTCCTATTCTGTCTTTATCACCGCAGCAATAAAAACATTTTTATTAAAACACACACACGTGTTATTTTTACCTCATATAAAGGGTTGTCTAAGGGTAAAAATTTAAATATCTGTATAAAGTGTCCCTGTTTTACATTTTATAAAAGTTAGTTTGATGTCCCATGCAAAATCTAAGTACTCTGAAAAAGGAAAAAAAAAAGATGGAAGAAAATGGACTATGTAATGTAGAACTATGTTGGCCACCTTTTCTGGGGAAGAATACTGGGCCTCTTATATCTTCCTATTATTATTAATGACAAAAAACGGCCAGGTGACAACTCCATGTACAATACATAATATATTCAAATATTTTATGATATACAACATATTGTATGAAATGTAAGGGTCAGAACTACATCCCATACATAATCTGCAGCCAGTACTATATAACACAACATGCCATATAGAGCAGTCAGGAATACGTAATGTACAACATACCATACATCCCCTATTTAATGTACAGCGCTGTGTAATATGTTGGTGCTATATAAATACTTTTCAAACATAATATTCTTTCAAGGTTCTCATTCATCCAGGACATTGTATATCCATTAGTAGTTGGTTACATTTAACTGGACTTGTTTTTATAAGGTTGAAGATGTTTTGAATTGATGAAGCAGCTTTGCAAGCTACGAAACATCAACACTGCAATATCAAGTCTAGGTGAAAGTGAATAGCTACTACTAGATAATATACTATGTTAATGTAGCAGCCAGGAATATGAAATGTACAACATTTTGTAAAGAAGAGACTGCAGGAAGGGAGCACATGCTCTAAAGGGGCAATGGGCACAGAGAGTGCGGGAAGAGGGCCCATGCTGTATAGGGACAATGGGCACAGGAGAGAGCAGGAAGCATATAGTGCCCATGGTGGGTTTCATGCCACCACACACCTACAATATGAAGTTTGGATCGGCCGGTTGAACAGGGGAAAGTTTTCTCTTTTATGTTATAATGATTAGAGATATCACACCGGGCACAGGGAATATTTCCGGGGTGCCGGGGGAGTACACATGGGGGTCTCCTGATGTATGTCCCCTATGTCTGATGACACCAATCATCTCTTACAGCATGGTCATAGTCTATAAAAATCTTTTTATTCCCTATTTAATGTACAGCGCTGCGTAATATGTTGGTGATATATAAATGCTGTTTAATAATAATAATAATTATGTTTATAGTCTTTGATAATTTCCTGTAGTATAGTCATATGTGTCGTGTGTGTAGCATGGCCATGGTCTCTAGAAATCTCTTGTAGCATGGCCATAGTCTCTGACCCTCTCTTGCAGCATGGCCATAGTCTCTAGAAATCTCTTGTAGCATGGCCATAGTCCCTGACCCTCTCTTGTAGTATGCCTATAGTCTCCTACCATGCAGCATGGCCATAGTCTCTAGAAATCTCTTGTAGCATAGCCATAGTCCCTGACCCTCTCTTGCAGTATGCCTATAGTCTCCTACCATGCAGCATGGCCATAGTCTCTAGAAATCTCTTGTAGCATGACCATAGTCTCTGACCTTGTAGCGTGGCCATAGTTTTTGACCTTCTCTTGCACCATAGCCATAGTCTCTGACACTCTTTCGCAGCATGGCCACAGTCTCTGGTCATGGGCAGCACTTAATTTAGGGCGCAGATCACCACTAATTTGAATCTTTAGAGAGACTCTGCAACCAAGTAAAAGCAAAATAAAACTAAATTATTTGAAATGTTTTCTTGCATGCATTTTTATGCATTACCTTCCTGAGCCCCCCTCTCTCCTTAATGTCTGTGCTGACCCAGCTACTCACCTATCTAAACAACTTTTTACGTAGCTCTGGGGAATAAAAAAGGAGTTTGCCAGTGCTGCCTACATCAAATGCCAGATAGCAGAACCCAGCAGCAGTCTCTGGGAGGGGGTTGTATAGACATCCACATGCATAACAATGATAGATTCCCATGGGTATGGATGTTGGGTAATATGTCAGCACTATATACATGTATTATAATAATAATAATAATAATATTAGTACTAATAATCATAATAATAATAGCAATCATCATCATCATATATTCTTATGGGAATTATTCTAGTAATGATCTGCCCGTTTCATGTAGTTGCCAGCTTTCCCCTCCTGGTGGAAAAAGGTATTGCATGGGCTTTACCATTGTTATAATCTTTGACTATCTACATATATATATTACAGGAAAGGTAATAAACACAAAGCATTCTCTAAGCTTCTGCAGTATTTGGTGTACTCTTACTTGCCCAATCACTTGCCTCCACCCAGAATGTGAGAAGTTCTTACAAACGCAAACCTCAGCAGTTTCCGAGACGTCACTTAGTGCTATAATTCTTTAGTACTTGGCTGTCTGTCGTTGTGATGAGCTGTGGGTTCGTTTCCTGTCTGTGTGTGGCTACAAGCGCTCCGTGCATATAAATTACTGAACGCTATTGCCTAGGCAGACGCAGA
>NW_027317588.1:0-11426 GCF_032062135.1 Pyxicephalus adspersus | reverse complement strand
ACGTTCATTTGATGCATGATTAATGACTGGAAGCTACATGAAATCCTGCTAGATCTTTCTTTGTATTTGTAACCAAAAATGGTGAAAGTAGTGTGGGAATGTGTTGAATTGCAACATATGTTACTAAAGTTGATTCTAAGGTTAGCTTACAGGCAATCCTTCATCGGAGGACTCTGGCTGCGGATGTGGTGCAGCGGGCTCATCCTCCAGAGATGGCTCCTCCTCTCCTGGGGATGGCACCTCCTCCTCCTCAGTCTCCTCCTCCCCGGGGATGGCACCTCCTCCTTCTCAGTCTCCTCCTCCATGACTGGCCCCTCCTCCCCTGGGGATGTCTCCTCCTCCTCCACATCCTGGGGGATGGCCAGTCGCCTGTGTGGCCGCTGGATTATTTGCAGCCGCCGACGTGATGGAGAGTTGGCTGTAATAACAAAATCAAATATACAAAATTAATAAGTATAGTAAAATATAGGAAGTGAAAAACAAACAGTTCTAGGCTAAACAACATCACACTGAGTTTTAATAAGCCAATTGTACTGTTTTTAGCCAGACAAAATAATCATAGAAGGGAACTGCTTAAAAACAAGCATAATAGAATTCTTGCATTGAATGTCCTGGGACAAGGGTAAAGGAGATGACAAAAACAAACCCCAAAAAACAAAAATATACAAAATTTGGACAAAAACTTTATTCAAAATAAACCTATTTGCTAAAAGGTCACATTAAAATATAGAAAACACACAGATAACACTAAGTTTACAAAAAAAAATTACACATGTAAACCCACACTTGCATATAAAGCATACTTATTTCCAAAGTGGGCCCAAAAATATTGCATTCAAAAAATATTTACCAAACCAATATGCTATTTTGACCTTTTAAGGGTGGAAACCTGGATTAGACAATATTTATGCAGGACAAACATTTCAAGGTAATATAGACATATTGCCCCTGATTCATCAATAAAATCCGTGATCGCTGGAAGCGCGAAAGTACGCGCAGCCAGCGATCGCGGTTTACCGCGGTCCGGACTCGAGTGTGCTCGTACACGCGCCTCCTCACTGCCAGCCGGAGTGGGGACCGCATTGGTAACTGGCATCCAGAGTTGGGAACTGGGCAGGCAGCATCAGTTACAGCATGAGGAGGAGGCGGTGGGCTCTGAGAAGGAGCAAGGACGGCATTAGAGGTTGAGGCCATCACCCATTTGGACAGTGTCGAAGCTGTAGCTATTGGAGACATGAATGGATCAACGAGATTCCAATCCGTACCTACTGTAGCAAAACCACATGAAACGGAACAGGCTTGGCGGAGTCAGCGGGGAAAGAAGACCCTGTTGAGCCTGAGTCTAGTCTGCCATCTGAAGCTGGGTACTGGGCAGTGGGCAGGCAGCAGCAGTAATAGCATGAGGAGGAGGCGGCAGGCCCTGAGACATGTGTGTTTGGCTGTTACTCCTCCTGCTCTTACTGCTGCCGCCTGCCCACTGCCCAGTACCATCCATCAGGATGCAGGTATACTTCCGATGAGCCAGCTGATTCGAGTGGGTGGCATTTTTAACCCTGGAGCGCAGGTCGAAGCGTAAGTGGAAGTGCAGGAGCAAGCAAGAACTTGTGTGTGTGCTTTGGACATGAAAAAGTCTAGTTCGCTGGCAAAAGCGAGGTTTTCCAGGCGGATCACCGGGTCTGGCATCGGATGCGTTTAGGTAGGTGCCTGTGTAAAGAGCTGAAAGCAGTTAACTCTTTCTAAACCTGAAAATAATAGGTCATTTAAAAATGTACTTATTTTGCAGCTAATATAAAGATTTAAAACATTTGAACAGGCTAAACATATGTGTGTGCGTGTGTGTGTGTGTATAAATATAAATATATATATATATATACACACACACACACACACACACACACACACACATAGTGTTTGTCGAATAGCTCACTATTCGATTTGACCGCTATTCGGTCGAATAATGCATAATTATTCGGGTGATCGAACATCGAATTCGAACTCCATTAGTCCAACAAGTCAATGGGGGAAAAATTGTTGTTGTTTTTCGGGTCGGTGGAGAGCTTTTATAAATACATTTAAAAAGACATGTCAAGACTCTCCCAGAAAATGTCGACCGAGTCACTTTTATTAAAATTAATAAGGCTTGGATCGGCAATGACTTCAACACCCCCTCTGCAGAGTGTACTGATTAGTCGTCAACTGCTGCACAAACATCTTGATGGGAAGAGCACATTCACAGCCTTTCAGCATCTCCTTCTACTCCTCACCCTAGTGGCCCTCTACTCTTTCTCTGAGGTTTATATCTTGCAATGTAGCTGTGTAACTGGCTAATTTTTTTTTTTTTTTAACAAGCATCCCCATCAGGGCCCTCTGCCTACTTTGAGGCCTATATCACTTGTAATGGAGCTGTGTGAATCATAATTAAGAGATTTGTATTTTTAGTAGAGAAATACATACATTTTTCTGTCCTTTTGGATAGATAGCAAGTGCTATCAATAATAAATATCTGTATTTTTTTTACATAAATACAGAAATTTTTGTGTTCATTTTGATAGATTGCAAGTGGTATCAGAATTAATTATCTGTATTATTTTTACAGAATTTTTTATATTTATTTTGATAGATTGCAAGTGGTATCAAAATAAATATCTGTATTTTTTTTTACCCTGCCTTCGGGTGATCGAATTTGAACTCCATTAAAGTCAATGTGGGAAAAATTTGCGTTGTTATTCGGGTCGGTGGAGAGCTTCTACAGCCTATAAATACATTTAAAAAGACTGTCAAGACTCCCCTAGCTCTGCACAACACTGTAGAAGTAAAAAAAAAATAAGGAAGTCTTTTTGCTGTTGCTGGCAAGGCCATTTTATGGGGCGGCCAAGGGAACATGCCGGATTTTACACGGTCTCCGAGTAGAGGCAGAGAGGGACATGAGGGGGTTCGTTTTTTTTTTCTCTGCCGGACTGCTTCTCCTGTCAGAGATCATCCGGCGCTGGAACGAGAAGGACGTGGGACGATCAGCGGGACCAGGTAAGATGCTGGCCGATATCTTGTGTTCCGCCGGCCGGGCGGCGGAACACAAGATACCGGCCGGCATCTTACTGGTCCCGCTGGCACCCGACGCTGGAGAGGGAGATCGACGGACGACGATGGACGGAAGATGACGCTGGAATAGGAAAACAACGCTAGAATAGGAAAACGACGCTGGATGTGCACAGCGGGACCATGGAGGTAAGGCTGCGACAAAAATACGGGCTTATCCTAGCCATTTTTTTTTGCCCGTACGAAGGTCGGGCATAACGGCTAGGTGGTTAAATACCTGCAAAGATCCAGCCATAGGCTGTAGAAAACAGAGGGCGTGC
Source organism: Pyxicephalus adspersus (assembly GCF_032062135.1). Classification (NCBI taxonomy): domain Eukaryota; kingdom Metazoa; phylum Chordata; class Amphibia; order Anura; family Pyxicephalidae; genus Pyxicephalus; species Pyxicephalus adspersus. The sequence continues at coordinate 8,070 of NW_027317588.1, read as the reverse complement.
ATATGTTACCTCATAGATTAAGAGATTTAAGGAAACTTAGGCATGGAACACAGGTAGTGGGGTTACTCTACCTGAAAGATAAGACCCGGCGCCCGTGCCTGCAATTAGAAGCAGCGGCGCCGGCACGACCTGCAGTGCTAACACTGTCCCTACCTACTATATAGCGAAACCACATGAAAGGGATTGGGCTTGGAGGAATCAGCAGGGAAAGAAGACCCTGTTGAGCTGGAGTCTAGTCGTCCCTACCTACTATATAGCGAAACCACATGAAAAGGATTGGGCTTAGAGGAATCAGCGGGGAAAGAACACCCTGTTGAGCTGGAGTCTAGTCTGGCATCTAGAGGTGGGTACTGGGAGGAGGAGGTGGTGGGCCCTGACACACAGCAAGGAGGGCATTGGAATTGAAGGCCCTCACCTATGTGGACAGTGTGGAAGCAGTAGGTATTGGAGACATGAATGGATGAGCGAGTGTAGAAGCTGTAGCTACTGGAGACATTGCTTTGTAGGGCACTAACTATCTGCTAGCTGTACCTTTATAAAATGCAGGATGGACAGCCTTGTTAACTTGCATCTACAGCTGGGTACTGGGCAGGCGGCAGCAGCAGTAACAGAAGGAGGAAGAGGTGGTGGGCTCTGGAACAAAGTGTGGACGGCATTAGTATCTGGCATCTAGAGTTTGGTACTGGGCACTAGAGTTTGGTACTGGGCAGGTGACAGCATCATTTACAGCAGGAGGAAGAGGTGGTGAGCTCTGAGATGGAGCTGGGACTGCCTTAGAAACTGACATCTACAGCTGGTTACTGGGCAGGCGGCAGCATCAGTAACAGCAGAAGAAGGAGGAGGTGGGCCCTGAGACGGAGTATGGATGGCATTAGAAACTGGCATCTAAAGTTGGGTACTGGGCAGCAGCAGTAACAGCATGGGGAGGAGGCATTTAGCACTGAGACGGAGTGTGGATGACATTAGTAATTGGCTTCTAGAGTTGGGTACAAGGCCGGCAGCAGCAGTAACAGCATGATGAGGAGGCAGTTAGCACTGAGACGGAGTGTGGACGACATTAGAAATTGCCTTGGAATCTAGAGTTAGGTACTAGGCCGGCAGCATCATTTACAGCAGGAGGAGGAGGTGGTGGGCTCTGAGACGGAGTATGGACGGCATTAGTGTCTTGCATCTAAAGTCAGGTACTTGGCAGGCGGCAGCATCATTTACAGCAGGAGGAGAAGGCGGTGGGCTCTCAGACGGAGTATGGACGGCATTATTGTCTGGCATCTAAAGTCAGGTAGCCAGCAGATTGGCCCCATTGTCACACACGACCTTGCCTGGCTGAAGTCTGTTGGGAGTTAGCCATTTCTCCTCCTGCTCCCACAAGGCACTTAGAGTGGCTGCGCCCGTGTGGCTGAGGGAACCCTGGCTTCGCAACTTCAGGACTGGTGGCAACGTCGGAATTGTGCACCGAAAAAGCAAACTGCAGGTTGTTGCTGGCACTGAACAGATGCTGCCGAATGGGAGGTGCTGGTGCTGGGTCTCCATGGCAAAGTGTCCCAGGAGGAAGAGGTTGATGCACAAGATTCAAAGGAGGAGGTGGAAGTGGAGGTTGAGGAGGAAATTACATGGCGATGTGTTCTGGGCGGAGGTAGGTATGCAGGCCTTGCTGCAGCTGCATCTTCCCCTGCTGCCACCAAAGTTACCCAGTGAGCTGTTAGGGAAATATATCTTCCTACTCCATGCTTGCTCGACCAACTGTTAGTTGTCAGGTGCAACTTGCAAGAAACTGAGTTCTGCAGGGCCATGGACACTTTGCTCTGCACGTGTTCATGCAAAGCAGGAACACATTTTTGTGCAAAGTACTGTCGCTTAGGCATAACGTACTGTGGGTTTGCACAGAGGAATGCGTAACGGAACGCCTGTCAGCTCCAAACAAAGCTTTCAGCAACCTTCTGCTCACTTTTCAGCTCACTCACCCAGACTGACTTTCTGAGTCTCTCAGCCGAGCTCCCTCACAGACCGACTGTCTGTGTCTGCAAACAGACCTCTCTCACACAGTCCACCTGGCTGTGTCTCTCCAAGCCAAGCTGAGCCTGCACAGACCCATGTCTGTGTCTCTCCAAGTTTAACCTGCTGACTGAGCTCCTGGCTCTATGTTATATCCCCACCCTCACTGCTTCTTCATTAATTATCTCCCAGGTGAGAGTCTTTTGTTTGTTCTATTTAAATTTTTTTGTCATTTAGTGTAAAGTTTAGTGATGTGTATTTTTTTTTGTTTTTTGGTTTTGATGTATTTTTATATTTTATTGTGACCTTTTAGCAAATGTTTCTTTTGAATAAAGTTTTTTCTAAAATGTTGTTGTTTGTTTTTCGAAGGTTTATGTGAGTGATCTCCTTTCCAATCTCCCAGGACACACAGTTTAAAAAGACAATTGTGATTGTTTTTAAGCTGTTCCTTCCTCTGAATTATTTGTAAGGCTAGTGCTTATAGAGGGGACCTTACTCCAATCCCAGGGGGAATTTTGTCCCACTATGCCATCTATTATGAGACACATATCTTCCTGTGTCAGACACCTTCCTTTACAGGCTCTTTTTAAATAATGGAATGTCCCAGATCAAGATGAAGAAGGTTTAGGGCAGTGCTTAACAATCTTAATAATATCATCTACTTCAATGGGTTTTTTTAACAAGGTGTCTCCTACAGTCATAAAAGGGAATTGTTCATCAATGTCACTTTCCTCATCTGGCACTGCCTGTTCTTCCCTCCTTGCTGTTTTAAATGCATATTGTATGACTTGAGGATACCCCACCAGTCACCCCTGATTCTGGTACCGGATCATCGACCTGACCACTCTGGTCTGAAGACGATACAATCCTATCTTGTTGGACTGATTGTGGTAGATCAGCAAGTAGTGAAGGGGCAGGAGGAGGGGCAGTGGCAGGAGTCATAGTGGCAGTATATCCTGCCAATGAATCAAGATCGTCTTTGGACAACCATTTGGAAGGTGTCATTAGCTCCTTCCTGATGGAACGGATTTATCCCTTAAAACCGTCACTTGCGTTCACCAGTTTCTGGGTCAGCGGGTTTCCCCTCGCCAGAGTGGTGGGGCGTCTTACGGTTCTCCAGGACACACACACACAACAAGTTAGTAGAATTTTCACAGTATCATTTGCTGCTTACCTTCAGCACAAAATGAAAATACTTAATACTTCATAACGTCACAACATCAAAGAGAACATAAGAAAGCGACAGATAGGAAGCGATAGAAATTGGCTGACAAGAAAAATCAGGGTGCAGACAATAGTTAAATTCTTCCCTAAAGATAGCAACTTTCCCTTTCAGTCTATTCTAAGTGGATTCAGGATAGAAGCAACAGTTAGTCTCGGAAAGGTTGGGAATTCCCCTAAGCCTCAAGGCAGGGACTTTCCGTACTGACCGAATTCCTGTGTGCTCCAATCCCGGATGAGCCCCCAGCTGAAAGGATCAGCTTCTACTTCTAGTTCCTCGAATGCACCCTGACTTCTCCTTAATCCACAGAGACAGACGTCTGGAGAGATATCCCAATAATACACACGCACACAGTATGGTCTTAGGAACAATCTCTGATCTTTACTTGTCATGGCGGTCTTTTTATACACATTGATACACAAGGGGGTTATGTTATTTACGTACAGCTATTTAAGTTTTAGCCCTATATAGTGTCACTTGATACATTGCAAGGCATACATTGTACTTCAAAAAGCTTTCGTCATCTGGTTACAGAGTAGACAGAAATAGAAATACAACTAGTATATACTAAGTATATAAATAAGTATATTTAATATTAATATTAACATTAATTAGCTATACAGTCCTAGTTAACTCTTCAGTCAGTACTTACCTCTCTTATTTTTTTGGTCTCCTTCTACAAACACAGCCAGTTCCACATCGAGGGAGGCAGCCAGCCCTGCTGAGGAGCTTCCGAGCCCCCCACCACCGCCACCACCATCCCAACCCCGGCGACATGGCAGACATCCTCCTGGTAAGTTTATATTTTCATTTGTTTGGTTTTTACAAGGATGGTACTTTTAAAAAATGTTTGGACCAAACTCTTCTAGTTAATATATTATTTGTTTTTCCTCACCCACCAGGAAGTAGACAGGATAGCCTGTATTGGCTGCACCAGAGGATGTCTGCCATGGAGCAACACTTCAGGCTGGACCCTCCTCGGGATCTGCCCATGCGGTACCGCTGGTAACCAAAAAGAATTTGTATATATGTTTAAACTAATTTTGGATGTATTATTATATTTTTATATTTGTTGGGGTTTGCACATTTTAAGTTATTGGGGGGAGATTCAAAAAATAAAACTTTTGTAAAAAAAAACTTAAAGCCAGATTTTGTGAATTTAATTGGATTTTTATTTCAGTGCACATTTCAAAGATTTTTCCAGCCTGGCGAATCCAATTCCATCCCTAAAAAACACAAAAAAGAAACCTTAGTTTTTACACAATGGGTTTGTACAGAAAGTGGAAGTGTGTTTGTATACAATAGTGCTAAGATCAGGCAGCACAGCACAATGACAACAAAGCGATAACACTACCACAAATGTACAGAGGAGTTGTGTGGCAGCAAATCAATATGAGTGCAAATGTCAGAGTAATGCATATGTACATAATACATTCAAAAACCAATATGTGACTTTGAAAATGGGACAAAGGCAAACAGGGGGTTCAAGTAGCAGTTTAGAGTGGAAACCATGCAGACATTTGTCCTGAATATTAGTTTAAAAAATGACAAAACATTGCAGAAGATTTGCTAAACAACAGAAACTGGCATTACAAACCAGGCACAAAAACATTGCAGCAAAAGATAAAACTAACAATAATGAGGATTACAAAGTCACATCAATGCATACCATCCAAGCAAACTTACTAGATGACCCCCCAACCAGTCCAGTTAAATAATAATAATGAAAATGCATATGCATTTATATGCATTTAACCACCTGGGCGTTACACTGATGTCTGGATTTCTGTGCAAAAAGCGGTACACTGTTTTTCATAAAAAAATGTTTTAAATTGTAGACCTGTAACTTACAGAAATATGTCCGAACAAGGGTCTAGTAGATATCATGAAAACACACAATCATGTAAAAAAAAAAAAATTACTTTAAATAAAATTAAATAAAAAACACAAAAATCAGCTTAAACAAGAATACATAAATAAATAAATAAAAAATACTGAAAATGCAATAATTCGGTATAGAAAATGTTGTACATAGGACTCCATGAGGGCTGCATTTTGCTCAGGAGTGAAGCTGGTTGCCTTGGAAGCAGAATCCCTGGTCCATCCGATGTTACTTGGCCTGCTTCACAGAGCAACCTAGCTGGCCTGAGGGAGCTGCCTGTTGATCTATGGACTGAAGACCAGCAGCAGCAGAGATGGCGGTAGTGGCAGGGCCGGCAGCAGTAGCAGCGACAGTGATGGTGGTGGCAGCGGTGGTGGCCATTCTGCTTGGCTTCATGTTACTCGAAGGAAAAAAATAAAAGAGTTACGGGACAACACACGAAAAACATTTTTTGGAGGAATAAAGTAAATGGTGTATTCCTACTTTTCGTTTTTCTTGTAGCAGCCTTCTGGTTTGTGTGTTTTTTTGTGGCTTTGTAAATTTTTAGTTTGCATGCAGAATGGCTACGAAGCCCTGTAAAAAATTTATACGGATACAGTACGTGCGCACATTTATGCACGGTTTATGCGCACTAAAATGTGCGCCAGGACGAGGATTGTGCTTGTTGTTGTCATCATGGAGCAGGAGATTGAAGTAGAGTTGCTCTTCACCACTGCCCCCAAAGGTACCCCGAGTGTGACTCGGGATTACCGCTTTTTGCAATTTTTCCGGCCCCGAGTCACACTCGGGAACACCCCTTAGGGGGTTAATACAGCTTTTTTGTATTGAGTTCAATACAAAGTGATTTGAATTTCCCGCCCCTCCTCCCGCACCGGCGCATGCAGCGATGTCACCGGGAAACCCCGGAGATCGTCACTGCACTCGCCGGGAGAAGAAGGAAGAGGACAGACGTGTCTGGAGGAGCTGGGGGGACTGGGTAAGTATTTTCTTTCAGTTGTAATCCGATTGTCATACAATGTATGACAATCGGATTGCAATATAACGTTTGTTTATATTTTTAACCTCCTGAGAAAAGTTTGGGTTTAACACTTTTTGCAAGTGTTTTTACCCCGAACCAAGGTCGGGTTTAACGGCCAGGTGGTTAAATGTATTTGGCATACATACACAAGTGAAATCACTAAATGTTTTTTGATACATCTTTGGCAACAATCCTTTTTTCAAATATTTGTTTTCGATCAAGCCAAACTACAATGACATTTTAATTAGATCACAAATGCTTGTTGGCAATTTTTTACAATTCATATTATTGTGTGATGACATATTATGAAGTGTTAAATGCTATATATACAGCTTGATCTAAATTAGTTTGCAGTGTTGCAAAGGAAACCAAAAAGTATGAAAACAGTTCAACAAATGTAACAAATTATTTAATTTTGTGAATGAGTACAATGTAACCTAAAAAAGTAGCACTTACCCAAAAGAAGATGAAGCATTAAAGATTCAAATTGACCTGTAATGGACTGTAGATGCGCAAAGAACAGAGAGCAGGTATGCGCTAATTATTTGCTACGATCTCACCATTGACAGCTTAACAGATCCTCCTTAATCGTGCAGCTGAAAACTAATCGCCTTAATTGGCAGATTCGCGACCCCTATTGCTCATTTATCAAGGCAGGAATCCGGCTGGCAAATGAAGGTGCATGTACTAGCACTCGGCTCTGGCCCGCGGAAAAACTCCTCGTATATTGGCGCGTGCATACGCGCATTTTATTGATAAATCAGGGCAACTATATCAAACAACGGGAGTCAGATTTGGAGGTGGGCAGAGTGCCCAAAAAATTGGCAGGATCTAGCAGTGACTATTTCCAAAATATCTCTGAACACTTCGATAATAGAGGCCAATTATAAGGTTTTGATGAGATGGTACCTGGTCCCGGTTATGATCCACAAAGCCAATCCCTCTGTCTCTCCTCTTTGTTTTCGAGGATGAGGTCAGACTGACACTGTACGTGGGGGTGCTGAGAAGTTCCCGGCTTTGCCCAGAAAGAAGAAAGCCAGAGTTATGAAATAACACATTTATTCAACATATTCCCCCCTGAGACTGATGCACTTGGTACAGCGTAGTTGCTGCTTTTATAGACCGTTAAAATAAAAGTCCTTTGGTTGGGCCACAAACCAGCTCTCAGCAGCATCTTTGACGTCATAAAATGTCCTCAAAAAGTTGCCCCTTCAGGAGTTTCTTCAAATTCGGGAACAAATAATAGTCCGAAGGGGCCAGGTCAGGTGAGTAGGGGGATGGTGGACGAATTGGAAACCCAGGGTGTTCAATTTGGCAGCCACAACGTTGGATGTGTGCGCAGGTGCATCGTCCTGCAAAAAAAGGATCCCTTTGGTCAACTTTCCACGGCGTTTCGTCTTAATTGCCTCCTTCAGCTGGTCCAGGAGGTTAGGATAATACTGTGCGGTGATACTAGAGCCCTGAGGTAGGTAGTCCACCAACAGAATATTGTCCTTGTCCCAGAAAACAGACACCATTACTTTTTTGGCCAATTTCTGGGTTTGAAACTTATTCAGCCGCGGGGACCCGCTGTGGCGCCATACCTCTTGCTATTTACCAAAGAAGACTTTTTGTTAAAAAAATATTCTGTCCTACTATATAAAAAATACAGATATTTCAGTGTTTGAAACCTCTTGCTATTTACCAAAGAAGCCAGTTTGGTACACAAAAATGTCTGTTCTACTATTAAAAAATACAGAGATTTCAGTGTTTGATACCTGTTCTCATTTACCAAAGAAACAGTTTGATATAGGTGCATTTTTGCCCGAATAAGTAAAAAAATGACAAAGGGGAAGGCGTGGCGTTGGGCGACCTGACGCATCTGGCAGGGGGCATACTCCCCGGGAGTCTGATGTTGGCTTAGATGAAAATGAGGATGATGATGACCGTGATGTCACCTGGGAACCACCGGTGCGT
>NW_027317587.1:9624-11481 GCF_032062135.1 Pyxicephalus adspersus | reverse complement strand
ACCACCCGGGTGAAAAAAATTTCTGGGGAGAACACTGCGCTAGGTTCAGCAATTTCCAATGCTAGATTCCAGGGACGACTTCAGAAGCCGACCTTCCATCGGTGGTGGCCCCCAGGAGCTGCCATAACCTGGATCCCACCAGAAAGAACACTGGGCAAGTATTGCACCAACCAAAACGACAGCCAACCGTAAAATTGCGCAAGAAAATGCATTTATGTGCTGTGTACTGCCATACTGCATCTGTTGGTGCTACATGAATGAGATGCATGATAACACAAACAGCAATGACACACACAGTATACTACTGTACCTGCTACAGCCTGCCATGCAAGAGTCAATACAGAATGAGAAACGCTGAGAATTCTGACACTGACTACAATCCACCATGACTTGGGAGACCACAATAATCCCCAACCTACGGAAAAATGGCCTTCAAGCTACGAAACCGTTACGCAATGCTCGTCCGTGGCGTGTAAACGGCGGAAGTCTACTTGTGGCTCGAACAAAACGTTAAGCACGTTTAATAACATGTCCTCAGCAAAGGGGGCAGCCATTTTGTTGTAGCCATTCTAATAGGACTATGAAAGGTAAATTTAAAGCTAACACAAGAAAAAAACTAACGATGTCTTCATAATCGAAAGGTTCCAGACATGTTGTTGTAGAGTGGAGGAGTTTTTTTAAACTGACTGATTTCTGATGGGATGAGGCTGGGGGGGGGTGTGCCCAGAGGAGGAGGTAATAATGTCTGGTTATAGAGAGGAGGAGGGGGCATGGCACTGACATATACCGCAGTACTGTACAGAGAACACTGAGGCAGTCCTATCAGTCTCTGTTCCATAGGAGCTGACACTCTAATGTCCCCCCAGAGTAACACACTATTATTAGCTTGAGTGAGTAAAGAATTTCCCAATACCATTAGAGAAAGAGCTAGTCATGTATATGGAACAACCATATAATGCTTACTGTATATGTTACCTTATATATATCGCTCATGACTGGCCGCCAGGGATCAGCTGGAGGATACCACTATTACAGAGAAGATAGGAGAGCCTGGTGGTCCAGCTCCTCCAGCCTCACTCGGGTCAAGCATAAAATGAACCTAGTATCCAATTTTGGAAAATTGGATCTCCGTGGATTACATACAGCCTCCCAAAAGTTGAAATTAAAAATCATGTGACTAGCACATAGACGAGGCAAGGTATGGCATGCTGGGCACTATGAGGTGATCTGGCTCCTTTTCCTCATCTTCTTCTGTTGTAATTGGTCTCTTTTTTTCCTAGATATACTTGGTGTTTATGCCAAGGAACCCTGTCTTTGGCTTTTGTGACAGTAGATACTACAGAGGATATATATACTTTTTACCATCAGTCTTCCTTTAGTACATGTTTCCCAACATGGCACCAACATTAAGTGGTGTATAGGAATCCTAATTTCATTACTTCATTCCAAGCAAAAGAAGGAACTCTTATTCTGGCTCATGTCATTTGTCTTTTTTTCCACAATGTTCTTTCCCTGGGGGACATCATGGGCTCCATCAGAATGAGAGTAAATTTCCCTCTCTCTGCAAGGTGTATGATGGGTTATGGAGTGGGACTGATCAGAAAATATTGCCCCATGTTTGGAGGGTTTGGAGGAAATATTGTACTGACAGCTACATGACTACATTAACACCCATTTCTATATCCTTTATTGTATCTATACACTTGCTCATCACCCCCTCCAACATCCCCACCCCCAGACCCCTCCTGACATCCCCAGCACCTACCCCCCTCTCCGACATCCACACCCCAAACCCTCCCTACATCCCCACTCCCCTCCGACATCCCCACCCTCAGACCCTCCCACATCCCCCCCCCC
>NW_027317587.1:2478-5151 GCF_032062135.1 Pyxicephalus adspersus | reverse complement strand
GACACGAAACTCCAACTTTTTCAATGGGTGTTGCAAGAGTGGGGAGAGCAAAAATGGCTTTTTACTGAAAACTAATACTGTTAAAACAGAAACATTTTATTGTAAGTATTCATAAAACAAATATAAGGTACTGTAACATCAATATAACATAACAATTTTAGTGACAAAGGGTATCATACAAGCAAAAGACAACATTTTTAGGGTTTCTTACACATATATCATGAAGCCCAGTTGGCACGACCACTTGATATTGGTTAAACTATGGTGTCTCGTTCCTAGTGCGTTTTGCATATTAGCTTCTTCGGGATAATGAGACTCGCACTGGCTGTGTTATAGTGAACAAAACAAACATAACATCAGGGTAGAGGCACACGTCAGGGGTTATTGTCCAGATCTTTTCAAAATTGTGTCGTTTTTGGGTGGGTTAGGGTGGCATGGAGGACAAATCAAATTAGCAATGTTTGCTGATGACATGATGTTGTTTTTAACAATCCAAAGAGGGACTTGCCAATTATAATCAAGCACACCCAGCAGTTTGGTACTTTTTCTGGATTTCAAATAAATACAATGAGAGCGAATTACTTTTTCTCCAGGCCTCCCCACCTTTAGACACTCAGTTAGACCGTTAGAGAACTGGGCATTAAAACTGCTAGCAATCATATAACCTATTTAGGGGTTCAAATCACCCGACATGTACCTGATATGTATGAGTTGAATTATGCCCCACTTTTTGTTAAAATTACATCTGAACTAATTAGCTAGAAAAATCTGCTGCTGTGTACCGCTTTAATAGGTTGTTGTCACCTGCTTAAAATGATTAGCTTTCCAAGGCTACTTTACCAGCTGCAAACTTTGCCATTTCTCCTCCGTCATTCAGATGTTTGGAGAATCCACACATCTTTTGTTTCTTTTATGTGGCAAGGCAAAACTCCACGTCGGTGTGTGTGTTTCCTACAGATAGATCCAGTAACAGGGACCCATCAGAGAGGGATTCCTGGGATTTCACACAGGAAGATCAGGAGATCCCTCAGAAGGATCAGGTAGATGATATAATTGTGAACATGCTTTATATTTTATATAGTGGCCGTAGCCAATTGCTGCTATGTACAAAAAATATCATGACTATTGTATTTTGTTTTATTTAGGGTAAAATGTTGTTTAAAATAAAAGTTGAAGATGTAGAAGATCCATATGTGATAGATGATGATCTGTGTAAGGAGAAGGAAATCCCTCCAGAGATCAGTACAGGTGAGAAATAAACACTAAATCCAGAAAAGAGTCTCAGATTCTTCTGTCTGCCTGTTTCTGTCCACTATGAGTAGATTGAGAAGTAGAAGGTAGGTGTAAGCTGCTGGAAGTGGATCTGAAACAAGCATGTAGGTAATTGTATGGCAAAATGTGATGTCATTAGCCAAACACCTGAGCTGTATGCTTTTCTTGGGTTATTGATTTAGAGGATCAGAACACCAACCAGGCACGCTGCATATTTTGAACCAGGCTAAAAATGGCAGCCTATGTGAAACTCCCACAGTTGGTGTTCTCAGGTTTAAGCAGTTAGAAGAAAGGAAATGCCAAAAGCAGAATGCATAAAGTCGACATTTATTTTTTTATGTTTTCTATTTTTTAAATATACCATAAAAATACAGTGCTTTACTGGGTTTCTACAATGTCCTTTTTGTTTTATGAGAGATTGGTTCTGTTGTGCAAGGTGTGTTCTGGAATGAAATTGAGGGAACTTGAGTGGTTTTTGTTCAATAGTACCCAGCCTCCATGGAGCTCTGAGAGTTGTGTGTTCTTCCAGACCCAAACTGAGATGTTAGACTTCTGATAATTTTACAATTGGTTTGAATAATTATGGTGTGATTGGTGATTAGATTTTTAATTTTGCAGCCAATCCCCCAGTCATACATACATAAAAGAAACCCAGTAGAGCGAAACGCGTCAGGAATTTATGGGATATGAAATAACTTACTGTATGTAATATATAGCATTCATAGACGGCATTGTATAGCTTTGTAGAACAAGACCTCTCCCCACTGCATGAATATAATGCAGCTGGGATAAGGGTCATATATGTGATCTAATAAAACGTTTGTATTTTAAATTTACTATTCTGTTATGGAAAAATATTTTGTATAGATTTCAGAACACTACATAATTAAGCCAAAAAAGCCCCCCTTTTCTCTCTCTGAGTGGTACCACTAGTATACCACAAAAATATGGTTTCTTATAAAAATAATTTTTATTAAGAGATAGCAAGGTTCATACAATAAAATAAAAAAAATTACATTTCAAGTCAGCAATCACATATCCAACAGTGAATTTAAGTGCATTCATCATAGATAAGTAACAACATTATAGCTATGAGGGGAACCAAGGCTTCTCCATTTTTCAAAACATTTATAAGGGAATCAGGGTAACCAACAAAGGCAGAAATGGGGAGGGGGGGTTACTGACCAGATGTGTATTCAAACTCACTCTCGTTTCGTTGTCATACTATAAACAAACATTTGCCCATGTACAATTATTAAGAATCCGATGAAGGGGGTTGTAACATTCTGGAATATTCCACAGTGGTAGTGAGGTGGATCCAGTGGTACCAAGTTTGGGCAAGTTTATCTGCTCTCTTGGCATTAGTGGAGATCGTGTCCTCCATCTGATGAATATCGCCTA
>NW_027317587.1:0-815 GCF_032062135.1 Pyxicephalus adspersus | reverse complement strand
GAACAGCAGGTGGCGCTGTGCCGGCTTCTTTCGCTCTGCTTTACAGACAGGAGACACGATGCTGGCAGAGGAGAGAAGAAACACACGCTGCTGCAGCCAGAGACACATGCAGGATCCGGGTATCGGGTGAGTATATTATTTGAATTATTTTATAACACATTTGTTGTATAAGACGCACTAACTTCCCCCCCCCCAGTTTTGGGGAAGAAAAAGTGCGTCTTATACGGCAACAAAATACGGTAAGTCATCTGCATAGGCCGCTACTTTGTGTTCTTTTGACCCAATCTGTACTCCTTTCATACCCTCATTAGAGCGTAGCAAGCGTAAGAAGGGCTCCAGGGTCAACACAAACAATAGGGGGGACAGAGGGCAGCCCTGTCTCGTCCCATTGGCAATGTGGAATGGCTGTGAAAGTTCGCCGTTGACCCGAACTCTAGCACTAGGGGATGAATATAATGACCCAATCCAGGTTAAGATACGAGGGGGAAGGCCCAAATGAGCCAGAGTAGTATGTAGAAATGTCCAGTCTACCCGGTCGAATGCTTTCTCCGCATCTGTGGAGAGGAGCATCAGTGGGACTCTGTGGTTATGTGCGTAGTCAATTACATCTAATGTGTGTATGGTGTTGTCCCTGGCTTCCCTTAGCGGGAGGAATCCGCTTTGGTCGGGGTGGATAAGGTCGTTCAGGACAAAAATGTTGTTTCTGATAATTTTATGTTCTTTGAATTCAAGACTAGGATGGCAGAGTCATGTGTTCTTGGAGCTCCAGACTGAGATGACTAAGTTTTGCTTCTGTTCTCTTGTCTAGTTCATGG
>NW_027317586.1:0-11540 GCF_032062135.1 Pyxicephalus adspersus | reverse complement strand
AAAAAGGTATAGTTGTATATTAAATATACATGTTATGAAAACAGTGAGCTTCTACTTTTTTGAGGATACAAACAATATTACAAACCATAAAAATTAAAAAAAAAAAAAATAGGGTACCTGGATTTGAATCATCCATTGCATTCTCATAAGAATTCTTCATTCTTCCCAATGCTGGTGGTTTATGATTCAGACCTGTCTTTGCCAGTACACAAGCCAGTATAATATTGTCTCATCCCAGGACCCTATATAAATCACATGCTCACTCCTTGCTCTCTCATCCTTCCTGTGAACAGTGAGATTGCAGATAATCTGTAGAAAGCATTTAGGAAGCTTGGTATGTGCTGAGATCAGCTAATGTTGCAAAATATGTTATTCTGTTCTCAGACTGTGATACCTATTCTTCTGATGTTTTCCAAGGACTTAAGCACTACTATGCAGGTTTTGTCTTCTACTCCCCAATTGCCGCCTTAACTCCCATTGGCATAGCTAGAGGCAATTCATTTTTTTATACTTTTTTATGCTTACTTTTCTATATGTTATTAGGCAAGGGATGTGCAATGGGGTGCTTGTGGTCCATGTAATTGCAAAGAGTTGTGCTGACATTAGTGCTGCATCATCACATTGCAAGTGCAGGGAACAGTGGTAATGCCCCATTAGGGGGCAGATCCATGTTGTTTTGCACTGATAATAGATCTGATTTATTAAGGCTCTCGGTGCCTAGACTATCATCATATAGTTAGTCAAGGATTGAAAACGTTTGCCAAAAAGTATCAAATGATTTTAGGAAATCCATTCCAGGTTTGCTGGATCACCCAAGTTCATTCATTATAGTCTTTCTTCTCCGTTCTACGAGAGCTTTAATAAATCAGGTCCAACAAATCTTCAGCTTCCAAGGTGAAAATATGCTGGAGAATGGTGGTAAAAGTTCCTTTGTTTCCCAACGTTAAAGTGTGACCTCCCTGGTGGACTCTTCCAGGTTTCAGGTCTTGTCGTTAAAGTTTCCAAGGCACTCACCTCTTCTTAACCAGCCTTGGGATTCATTCAACTGAAAGAACTGCATAGAATTGAATATTACTGATATTTTTTAGAACTCAGCTCAGAGTTGGGCTTTAAGCCTGAATGTCACTTAAGTAGCTAAGTGAAAACGCAAAGATCTGAGCTTTCTTAGTGAAAGGGTAAGAACCAAAGTGCTTTACTGGCTGGATATATAATTAGAGATCAAAGGGTCTAAACCAATGAATCTGAAATTGACCAAACACTTTAAACAATAGTAAAAAACAATACCCCATATTGCTTGCAGTCTTCAGTCTTGAATACATTGTAACAATATTGTTCCAGTGTATTTTGTTTTATAAACATTAAAAAGAAAAAAAAGAGAACTGGACCCCATGGCAAAGTGATCCATTTCTTTGCTTATGCAGGGTAAAGTATTATGGCCCTAGGGAGATGTACCTTGTTTTCCTAGAGTCATTGAGACCTAAAGTGAAGGGAAATCAAAATTTTACATTAAGTCATCTGGAATAAGAGGGAGATCTTCCAACAGGGATACCTGTACCAATGACAGGGGTTTAAAGTCCCATTTCTCACTAATTTTGGAGACAGTAGTAGAATGTGTCCGGGTTTTAATTATTCTATGATTTCCAAAAGTGAATACCTGAAAAAACAGAATAGCAGAAGTGTGAGTGTGTGTGCAGTATAGGATTACAGATTGCCTAACTCAGTCCTGTTTAAATCAGGGTTCTTACTGCAGTTCTCTCCTAAAATTACTATGTGAGAAAAAACATAAAAATTAAAATAAAAACTATGTCATTCTGACCAAATGGGTTGTGAAGATAGAATATCAGAATTTTGCTAAATTTTGGCTCTTTAACCCATTTATTTCTGTGCAAAAAATTTTTTATTAAATACACTATATATATAGTACTGTATATAAAGCCTTAATGTGAATGACATTAAAGTTGAACTAAACTCCTACTGAAGCATTGTGACCAGGCAGGTCCTCAATTTTATAAGGGAAAGGAGAAGCCCCTTCTGCAATAAAATAACATACCTATTGGATCGCAATTATTTAATTATACTTACCTGTCCTGGGTGCTGTCATCTTCCTCCGGGTTCCCCGGGAAGATGTAACTCCTGTTCATACCGGGCATATCCTGCTGTGCATAGCTGTAGATGGGCATCTCAGTCAACTCAGAAAGGAAGATTGTGATCAGACAGGTTTTTTTTCGGTAGAAGGGACATCACTCATTCCATCTGCAACAAGCAACCAGTCTGTTCACAATTCTTTAATTACACTGACCGTTCCCCATTCCGTCCTGGTTGCCACCACCTTCTTCTGCTAGTCTACCGGGTTGCCGATCTTCAATTATTTTCATTAGCCAGACCAAAAAGACATAACTCCTGTGCATACCCAGCATATCCTGCACTGAGCTGCCCATGGGCATATCAGTCTACTCAGAAAAGAACATTGTGATGAGACAGGTAAGCATTTTTTATTGTAGGGACATCACCTGTTCAGACTGCGATAAACAACTTATCGGATCACAATTTTTCTTTAGTCAAGGAAGGCTGGAGTCAAGGCAGGTAGCAAGCAAGGGGTCAGGTCACAAGCCAGGGGTCAAATACCAGGGATCCAGGAAATAGACACCGTTGACACAGGGGCCATTGCAGACACAGGAGACACTGGAAGCAACAAGAGGAACAGATGACACGGGGATAACCACAGACAGAGTGGAACACTGGAACAGCACAAGGGAATTGGCTGGGAACAATAGACTGGGCAACACAGGGTTAAAACAAAGGAAACACTGAATTAACCAACAGGTGTACAAGAACTGCTCAGCAGAGCTAGGGGGCTCAGAACTAGAGGAGACATGTTGAACAAACGCTGAGTGCTGTGTCTGAGCTAGCTAAATAGCCAGCGATGATTAAGAGGCTATTTCCTGATTGGCCGGCGGGATTGGCAAAACTGATATAACTTGGAAGAGCAGGTACTCCCAGAGTCAGAATTGCCCGCATGCGCAGGAGAGAGGCAAGTGTGACAGTAACACTATCAGGTCTTGTCCCTCCCCCATCCTGTGATTGGATAGTAAATAGAAAAAGTAGCAGGATGATTGGCTCTTTGTCACACCTCTCAAACTGCATCTGATTGGCTCCTTATCCTGCTTCTCTATCCCCACTCAGGCTGGAGTCCAGTACATGTTCAGATTCAGGTATTTAAACTTTTTGCATTAAAAAAATACATTATTTTAACATACTTGTCATATTTAGCATTCAGCTTTAAATTTGGACACCAGAATCTGCGTGTGAAAGTTTCTGATATATTTTTCGTCAAAACAAGGAAAGATGTTCTTGAATTCTGTTTACAGAATATCACTGTGAAAGCGGAAACCATCCGAAAATGATGATACATCAATATGAATTCGTGTTCTTGTTTTTGTGGGATTCCTGTCATCAGTTATTGTATTGTGGGTTATTGCAGGATGTCAGTGTTTGTAGATGGATTTCACTATGAAGACACAAAGATTCACTTTTTCATCATTCATCATGTATTTGTATTTAAAACTTTGTTTGAAGTTGTCATCCTCATAGCTGTGCCAATATCAGTCCAACCTTCAGTTTATATCAGCTGAACATGTTCCAGGTAAATTGTTATTACCATCGGGTATTTATATTGTGCGGATATATATAACGCAGCGCGGATTAAATATCAGGTCATGTCATCTACTATAAAGGAATGTTTACACTAGATCAGGTCATGTGACCCACTGTAAAGGAAGCCTATGCAAAATTAGGTCATGTGACCTTTATAAAGGAATGCCTACTCAAGATTAGTCATGTGACTTAAAGAGGAAGTAAACTCAAAAAAGGCCAAAACAAAAAAAAATGCACTTACCTTCAATCCCACAGTGAAGTTGATTGGTCCGGAGGTCTCTTCCATCAGGGGTGCGTTGTCCCGAAATCCATCTTCAGGCCGGCTCTCCAGGTGCTGCCATCTTCTCCTTGAATTGGGCATATCATAAATATTTGCAGGGGTTTCCTAGACCTAAAAGGTATTTCAAAGGGTTATCCCTAAGGTTAAGAAAATCTTGTATAGTGAATAGATGATGTGCAAACACAATAGGTGAAGGTGGACCACTACTGTAGGCCATCTATGGAATAGCCTAAAATGACCATCCTTGCAACTATCAAAAACCCAATTCCACTGGTTGTGTCATTGTCATGTTTCATGTGGATTCCACAATCTGGCCTGAGAATATTGGACTACTACTTCACAAGAGGCGCAGATTATATACATTTAACCATTCTCTAGTAAGAATCAGCTATGCCACCATTACATTAAGTATAAAAAACATTCTGGTTATTGCATTGGATTCTAGCTCAATGCAAGTTCAAATTAATATGATAGTGTATTGAGAATAGATGATGTGTAAAACACAATAGACAAATCAAATAAATAGATCGCTACTGTGACCCAAATATTTCACAACATGGAATGGTCTACTATCACCCATCCACGTTCCAATGTGCATGTCAACATTGGTAGGCTTCATTTTAAATCAATCTTTTGGGCTGTGAATATGGGCCTGCTCCTACACAATAGATTATAACAGATCTCTAATAAGGATCAGCTATACCACCAAACTGTTGTGCACAACATAATCCTGGTCATTGCATTGAGTTCTTTAAAAGATATGTCTTCCTAAAAGAATCACTTACTGGTTATCTCATGTGAGAAACATTGGCAAAATAACACACCCATGTGTTAAAAAAAAAAAAAAAAATGGGCGGAAGGCCTCATGACAAGGGGGGCAGTAAAAGCGGAACAAGATGGGGTTAAAAGTTTAAGAAAAAGGTGAATGGAAGGTCGGGGCTGAAAGAGCTTTGTGAAAGAAGGGCACGTGCAGGAAGGTGACTGAGGGGTCAGAAGTTATAAAAAAAAAAAAAAAGAAGGATGTGTGCAAAGAAATTGCGGGAAAAGAGGATTCAGGGATTGGCAGGTGGTAAAAAGTGGGAGGTGAATGAAGGGTTAAAAAGACGGTGTCAGGGGATGGGGGGCAGCACTGTTTGAAAATTTTATGCTGGTGACTGCGTTATGGCTGATTTGGAGACGCTGATGGACAAGCTGCGGAAGACCGCTGAATCGCGTGGGGCAGCTTGGCTTGAGGCTCAGATGGCTGCCATGCTGCAGGGGATCGAAGGAGGGGAAACAGTTGAGCCCCCCTTGTCCAGACCCGCTCGGAGGTCGAGGCCCCCGGAGCGGCTAAGTCCCAGTACATCCCCTGGGGTCCAGCGCCGCCGCAGGAGCCCCACTCGGGACCCTCCAGCCCCTCCTATAAAGAAAAGGACCAAGGAGCCCAGGAGTGAAGCCGGGAGGAATCCTCGTCTGAGGCGGGACCCCTCTTCAGAACGCCGGCGGGGAGAATCGGGACGCGGCCGGTCCCTGCGGAGAAGCTGTCGGGGTTTGGCGTCGGGCCAGGAGGCGGTGCCACTTACCGGGAGTCGAGAAGATCGGAGGGAGGACGGCGTCAGGAGGATTGCGGAGTCCGGTCCCACGGAGGAGGCGGTCGGGGCTCCAGCCCGGGAGGAGGTCCTTGCGGTGTCATCAGGTCGCAGGCAGAGGAATGACTCCAGGGAGGCGGACGCCGGCTTGTGTTCCGGTGGGCGGCGTCCTAGGCCGGAAGTGCGTAGGTCGACCCGTGGAGGTACTTCCGGGGCAGCTGAGACGCCCGGAAGTGACATCATTAGTCGGCGCCCGGAAGAGGGCGAAGAGGGCGGAAGGAGTCCGGATGGAAGAGCGCTTTCTGAAGGGGAAATCCAGGACATCGATCTGGAATCTACAATGAGGGGCCATGGCGGTACGGCGGCTGCGGGCTGGGACATTTACATACAAAATTAGTGAAAAGTGGAAGAACAAATTGAATGTTTTGAATCCTGGACCAGATCCATTCCAGGTTTTCTGGATTACCCAACTTCATGAAAGTGTATCCTCTCCAGCCTTGGAGAGTTTTAATAAATTAGTCCCTGTGTGCAGATCAAAGTAAAATTCTTCAGTTTGCATATAGCCACTAAACAAGTTCATAGTAATTATAGCAATAGTGTCGTTATTAGGACTTCTTGTCAGCTTTATATACCCAGAAGCCACAGCTGGCACTGCCACTCCAAGCTGGCACAGCAACAGCTTGGTAATTGAAACCCCATGCAGGTGGCAGCATTAGTTGTGAAATCTTGAAGTTAAGATCCAAAGTCAGCAGAAAGGGAAGTGAGTAAGGGGTTAGATGACTTGTCTAAAAGCTGGCCTTTGGTCAGCACCTGAAACGTACTCTCCAGGCATTCTCTCTTCTGTGTAATAGTTTTTCAGTTGCTTTGTCCCTATACAGAGTGATCCATCATCTTCAAATGATCAGTCCTCAAAAGCTAGGAGGAGAAGTCAAGTCAAGAATCTTCCAGACTTTGTGACCAGTGACCAATTTCAAGGCAGGGAAAACCCTTCATCTCTCCTATTTATTGAAGCCAGAACAACTCTCTCCTTTTGTTAGCACTGAACCCTGGACAAACCTACAACTTGCTCTCTACTTCTGTCTGAGAAAGCGGTATTCATGATCCTTTGGAACCAGCTCTAAGAGTACATTAAAAACGACATGTCAGTCTAAGTCCACCCTGTTCATTGGGTGACAACATTGCTGCAGGATTTTACTGGGAAACAAAATGTTGTCACACTACGACAAATAGTGGAATGATAATAGGAAATGGAAACAAAGCCTGCTATGTCCTCCTACTCACAAGATGTTTTCTATATTTCTATTTACAATTTATTCCTCAGCAGCCAGAAGTTCTAATCGCCATTTTAGCTATAAACTACAGCTAATACAATCTGATTTTATAATCTCCAATTTAAATTATGTACCCAAATTCTAGCCAAGTATTCCCTGGTGCAATTTCCAAATATGACCAAATCTTGGCTTTTATTAGCTGCTTTATATTTTGACATTCTGAAATGATAATATTATACAACATGAAATGTCTTTTATATCAGTTTGTCAGCTTTATAGTGTCAGTCATGTATTAATCCCTCTATTGTATGTAGATATAAATCAAAGTAATCTGTCTGTCTAAGGCAGTAGCCAAATGGTTCATCAATATAAAACATTCATATCTGATATTTACTAAAAATAGAAAATGTTTCGAATGTCTCCTTATAAGTGTATCCTTGGTGCCAATGGTAATAAGCCGAATAAAGGTTGTATTTTCAAACCAGACACAGACAGCAATGAAACACTATCACCATGCTGTCCAAAGCCAAAGAAACTAACTTTAGATGTTTAGATTTGTGAAAATAACTTTAGACGTTCTTTACATTTAGTTCTGAACATTGTAAATACAGAAAATATATACAATATGACATTATCTGCTCCCTTGGTGGCACATCAGCAGGGAGACCGCTTATATGCATATTGGACATTTTATGCACCTTGATGCTACCAGAGCCTCCAATAATACAATATTACAATGTAACATTGATGTGTAATTCTGCTGACAAGCTTGAGGTTGTATACAATGACATATTGAAATTTACAATTGTTACTTTTGGAGAAGTTTTTATATACACCCCCCAACTCATTCCTGTAAATGTGTGTCTTAAAATGACTCAATGATTGGAAATGTGTAGGGACTGCCTTTACTGAAAATTCTAAATGTGCACTCATGTGTCTGAATATCTTTTCTTTATGTGTGTTTCAGATCTATGAGAAAGCACTGAAGCCAAACAACAGATTGTCACCTAGGGAATTAGCATTTTTTCAACTTTATGGCCAACTACTTAATAAAACTTTCTGAATGCTGACATTTATGGCAATATCCACAGTACAAAGCTTGGTGGACATGGGAAAAACGCCCCTTTAAATTGCTGGACAGTGGAAAAATATCCCGCTTTAGATAGTCAAATAAGATAATTAAACCCTAGCAACCCCTGGAGGAACCCTAGGGTTCCATAGTTGAGAAACACTGCTGAGTTTTATTGGCAGCCTCTATATTCTTATGACATAGTCCCTTTAACATAGTTTAAAGTGATTGAATGTATTTTTGACAGAAATAAGATTGAAATTTGCCAATGCATGCAAAGGTAGCTTAAATATTGTAATAAATATAAAAAAAGGTATAGTTGTATATTAAATATACATGTTATGAAAACAGTGAGCTTCTACTTTTTTGAGGATACAAACAATATTACAAACCATAAAAATTAAAAAAAAAAAAAATAGGGTACCTGGATTTGAATCATCCATTGCATTCTCATAAGAATTCTTCATTCTTCCCAATGCTGGTGGTTTATGGTTCAGACCTGTCTTTGCCAGTACACAAGCCAGTATAATATTGTCTCATCCCAGGACCCTATATAAATCACATGCTCACTCCTTGCTCTCTCATCCTTCCTGTGAACAGTGAGATTGCAGATAATCTGTAGAAAGCATTTAGGAAGCTTGGTATGTGCTGAGATCAGCTAATGTTGCAAAATATGTTATTCTGTTCTCAGACTGTGATACCTATTCTTCTGATGTTTTCCAAGGACTTAAGCACTACTATGCAGGTTTTGTCTTCTACTCCCCAATTGCCGCCTTAACTCCCATTGGCATAGCTAGAGGCAATTCATTTTTTTATACTTTTTTATGCTTACTTTTCTATATGTTATTAGGCAAGGGATGAATGGGGTGCTTGTGGTCCATGTAATTGCAAAGAGTTGTGCTGACATTAGTGCTGCATCATCACATTGCAAGTGCAGGGAACAGTGGTAATGCCCCATTAGGGGGCAGATCCATGTTGTTTTGCACTGATAATAGATCTGATTTATTAAGGCTCTCGGTGCCTAGACTATCATCATATAGTTAGTCAAGGATTGAAAACGTTTGCCAAAAAGTATCAAATGATTTTAGGAAATCCATTCCAGGTTTGCTGGATCACCCAAGTTCATTCATTATAGTCTTTCTTCTCCGTTCTATGAGAGCTTTAATAAATCAGGTCCAACAAATCTTCAGCTTCCAAGGTGAAAATATGCTGGAGAATGGTGGTAAAAGTTCCTTTGTTTCCCAACGTTAAAGTGTGACCTCCCTGGTGGACTCTTCCAGGTTTCAGGTCTTGTCGTTAAAGTTTCCAAGGCACTCACCTCTTCTTAACCAGCCTTGGGATTCATTCAACTGAAAGAACTGCATAGAATTGAATATTACTGATATTTTTTAGAACTCAGCTCAGAGTTGGGCTTTAAGCCTGAATGTCACTTAAGTAGCTAAGTGAAAACGCAAAGATCTGAGCTTTCTTAGTGAAAGGGTAAGAACCAAAGTGCTTTACTGGCTGGATATATAATTAGAGATCAAAGGGTCTAAACCAATGAATCTGAAATTTACCAAACACTTTAAACAATAGTAAAAAACAATACCCCATATTGCTTGCAGTCTTCAGTCTTGAATACATTGTAACAATATTGTTCCAGTGTATTTTGTTTTATAAACATTAAAAAGAAAAAAAAGAGAACTGGACCCCATGGCAAAGTGATCCATTTCTTTGCTTATGCAGGGTAAAGTATTATGGCCCTAGGGAGATGTACCTTGTTTTCCTAGAGTCATTGAGACCTAAAGTGAAGGGAAATCGAAATTTTACATTAAGTCATCTGGAATAAGAGGGAGATCTTCCAACAGGGATACCTGTACCAATGACAGGGGTTTAAAGTCCCATTTCTCACTAATTTTGGAGACAGTAGTAGAATGTGTCCGGGTTTTAATTATTCTATGATTTCCAAAAGTGAATACCTGAAAAAACAGAATAGCAGAAGTGTGAGTGTGTGTGCAGTATAGGATTACAGATTGCCTAACTCAGTCCTGTTTAAATCAGGGTTCTTACTGCAGTTCTCTCCTAAAATTACTATGTGAGAAAAAACATAAAAATTAAAATAAAAACTATGTCATTCTGACCAAATGGGTTGTGAAGATAGAATATCAGAATTTTGCTAAATTTTGGCTCTTTAACCCATTTATTTCTGTGCAAAAAATTTTTTATTAAATACACTATATATATAGTACTGTATATAAAGCCTTAATGTGAATGACATTAAAGTTGAACTAAACTACTGAAGCATTGTGACCAGGCAGGTCCTCAATTTTATAAGGGAAAGGAGAAGCCCCTTCTGCAATAAAATAACATACCTATTGGATCGCAATTATTTAATTATACTTACCTGTCCTGGGTGCTGTCATCTTCCTCCGGGTTCCCCGGGAAGATGTAACTCCTGTTCATACCGGGCATATCCTGCTGTGCATAGCTGTAGATGGGCATCTCAGTCAACTCAGAAAGGAAGATTGTGATCAGACAGGTTTTTTTTCGGTAGAAGGGACATCACTCATTCCATCTGCAACAAGCAACCAGTCTGTTCACAATTCTTTAATTACACTGACCGTTCCCCATTCCGTCCTGGTTGCCACCACCTTCTTCTGCTAGTCTACCGGGTTGCCGATCTTCAATTATTTTCATTAGCCAGACCAAAAAGACATAACTCCTGTGCATACCCAGCATATCCTGCACTGAGCTGCCCATGGGCATATCAGTCTACTCAGAAAAGAACATTGTGATGAGACAGGTAAGCATTTTTTATTGTAGGGACATCACCTGTTCAGACTGCGATAAACAACTTATCGGATCACAATTTTTCTTTAGTCAAGGAAGGCTGGAGTCAAGGCAGGTAGCAAGCAAGGGGTCAGGTCACAAGCCAGGGGTCAAATACCAGGGATCCAGGAAATAGACACCGTTGACACAGGGGCCATTGCAGACACAGGAGACACTGGATGCAACAAGAGGAACAGATGACACGGGGATAACCACAGACAGAGTGGAACACTGGAACAGCACAAGGGAATTGGCTGGGAACAATAGACTGGGCAACACAGGGTTAAAACAAAGGAAACACTGAATTAACCAACAGGTGTACAAGAACTGCTCAGCAGAGCTAGGGGGCTCAGAACTAGAGGAGACATGTTGAACAAACGCTGAGTGCTGTGTCTGAGCTAGCTAAATAGCCAGAGATGATTAAGAGGCTATTTCCTGATTGGCCGGCGGGATTGGCAAAACTGATATAACTTGGAAGAGCAGGTACTCCCAGAGTCAGAATTGCCCGCATGCGCAGGAGAGAGGCAAGTGTGACAGTAACACTATCAGGTCTTGTCCCTCCCCCATCCTGTGACTGGATAGCAAATAGAAAAATAGCAGGATGATTGGCTCTTTGTCACACCTCTCAAACTGCATCTGATTGGCTCCTTATCCTGCTTCTCTATCCCCACTCAGGCTGGAGTCCAGTACATGTTCAGATTCAGGTATTTAAACTTTTTGCATTAAAAAAATACATTATTTTAACATACTTGTCATATTTAGCATTCAGCTTTAAATTTGGACACCAGAATCTGCGTGTGAAAGTTTCTGATATATTTTTCGTCAAAACAAGGAAAGATGTTCTTGAATTCTGTTTACAGAATATCACTGTGAAAGCGGAAACCATCCGA
>NW_027317585.1:7514-11551 GCF_032062135.1 Pyxicephalus adspersus | reverse complement strand
TTGAGAGTGTGGAATACAATCATACAGCCACGTCATGTGGAGGGTATTGTGGACTGGGTCTCAGAAGCCTCAAGTGCAGTGGGCTTTTCTGCAGCAGCAACCAGCACAGCCGTGACAGGAGCAAAGACAGGAGTTGGCGTGGCTAATGTGCCTGTACCTCCCGATGACTTACCCTTGTTGTTTGACGAACAGCCTGGGGATCTGTCAGTGCGAATTTCAGAGCAGGAGGCAGACTTTGGGGCCCTTGGAGAGTGGGGTCAGCACTTGCTGGGCGAGGGTCCTGGATCAGTGGCTGCATTTGCAGAGGTTGGCTTAGATGAAAATGAGGATGATGATGATGACCGTGATGTCACCTGTAAACCACTGGTGCGTGTAAGGGCTAGCAGCAGTACTGAAACAGACGTAGAGGAAAGGCAGCAGCAACAGACTGGGGATGGAAGGGGTCGACAATCTGCCTCATGTGAGTCCCAAAGAAGAGACAGAGGAGTGGGCACAAGCAGGGGTACAATCTGAGACAATGTGACTGTGGGGGAGGTGGAGCTGGAGCAGACGCAGGGCCCCCAGCAGAGGCAGGCAAAGAAAATGAGCAGCAGAGTGGTTGTACCCACCTCTGCAGTGCGGTCCTTTCTCACCCTGAAAGACGATGACGGGTGCGTAGCAATCTGCATCCTGTGCCACAGGCAGATCTGCAGAGGACAGACCTGGATTACATTTGGGTACAACATCCCTGCTTTCCCACTTGCGAAAGAACCACAAACGAAAGTGGGAGCAGTACTTGCATTCTCTTGAAGAAGGTGCAACCATGTCATCGTCTCTTCTTCCACCTCCATTGACTCCTTCTCCACCTCCAACTGTCATTGCTACTACGTCTCAGGAGGTTGGTGCCAGCCAGACTTCTAGCGGCGATAAAGTATTAGCTTCTGCACGCAGGTTTCATGGCGTCAGACGACGTTTGTCCCCGCAAGATGGGTACTCTAGTCCCTTCAGCCCACTCTACCGGAGTTCTGCACAAGGCATCAGGCTATGGGACCAACCAACAAAAGAGTCATTGAACTCAATTCACGTCTAGCCAAACTATTGGCCTTGCAGCTACTGCCGTACGGCATTATGGACTCGGCTCCCTTCCGTGACCTGATGGCCTGTGCCGAGCGGAGGTGGAATATACCAAGCAGGCATTACTTCTCCCGCACAGCTCTACCCAGTTTACATACACATATAATGAAAAACCTCTCCCGGGCATTGGCATTCTCGGTGTCCAGCCAAATCCACGTCACTATGGACATCTGGACAACCAGGCACAGAGTGGGATGCTGCCTGTCCTTCACCGCTCACTGGGTGGCCTTGCATAGCTCAGTGGGCGTAGTCTACAAGAGGCATTACAGCACCTGGTACCCCTGCCGAGGGATGTGGTGGGAAAGTATGGGCCACCCCAGTCCTCCCCCTCTTCCGTCAACCCCTTTATTTTCGACACTCCTCCTGAAAGGCCAGCACCGGAGGACACTGGATAAGTGGGCACACCACTACGGCTCCCTCAAGCACACATTGCCAGGCAGTGCCAGTCTGCTTTGCACAGAGAGGTTAAGGCTTGGCTGACACCCTCCCGGCTCACAACAGGCAAGGTAGTGTGCGACAACAGGGCCAACCTTGTTGCCGCGCTGCGCATGGGCCGCATACCATGTGCCCTGCTTTGCGCACATACTTAACCTGGTGGTGCAGAAGTTCCTCTGCATGTACCCAGGACTGGAGGACTTACTGAGACAGGCTCACTCCATCTGCAGCCATGTCCGCTGATTCCCCTACTGCTGCTATGCAAGATACTGCCCCCCTTTCAGTGCAACTGGCTGAGTGGTCACGTACAACCGATCACGGCTGACGCCGGAAAATGTCAATCGCCTCACCTTTTTGAAAATGAATGAAAGGTGGGTTACAAACATAACATATCTCCACTGCAGATGTCACTGATTGACTGACACAGGGACTCACTGACCAACCAAGATGCCTCTGTGAACCCACACTGCTCCTGTGCTGAGTGTGTGGCTGGCTATCACCAACACCCTGTCAGCTGAGCCTGCCTCGGCTGAATTTTTCTGCTAGTTATTGCAACGTCCAGGGGTGGCATTCATCGCCAATGTCATGCTTGCCATTGTGCCACTTAGCAATATACTTTACACTTCTGCTACTTCCGGGAGGCCAACAAACTGCAGATGAAAACTCCCAGTACTGCCACACGGATAGGTACCATTGCCTTTGCCTAAAGTTTCAGCTAAGTATTGTAAGATTGAGGGTTGGCATTCATGTCATCCACTTCATTATGCAAACTAGCAATATCGTCTACCTTCCTACCGCTTTCGGCACCACAGACCACAGCAACAGTGTTGGCGCACAAAACATCTTGGTCTGGTTCTTCTGCGTTTAATCTCAAATTTCTGATATTTGTATTACACACTTCTGGGTGGCATTGACTTTGGACTACACCCAGCTCTAGATGCCAGTTACCAATGCAGTCCCTGCTCCATCTCAGGGCCCACCGCCTCCTCCTGCTGCAGCTGCTGCCCCGTCAGTACTCCATTCAGTAAAATTGTACACTTCTGGGTGGCATTGACGATGCACTACACCCAGCTCTAGATGTCAGTTACCAATGCGGTCCACCCTCCATCTCAGGGCTCACCGCCTCCTCCTGCTGCTGCTGCCTGTCTGTACTCCATTCAGTAAAATTGTACACTTCTGGGTGGCATTGACGATGCACTACACCCAGCTCTAGATGCCAGTTACCAATGCAGTCTCTGCTCCTTCTCGGGGCCCACTGCCTCCTCCTCCTGCTGTTGCTGCTGCCTGTCAGTACTCCATTCACAAAAATTGTATTACATACTTCCGTGTGGAATTGATGATGCACTACACCCAGCTCTAGATGCCAGTTACCAATGCAGTCTCTGCTCCTTCTCGGGGCCCACTGCCTCCTCCTCCTGCTGTTGCTGCTGCCTGTCAGTACTCCATTCACAAAAATTGTATTACATACTTCCGTGTGGAATTGATGATGCACTACACCCAGCTCTAGATGCCAGTTACCAATGCAGTCTCTGCTCCTTCTCGGGGCCCACTGCCTCCTCCTCCTGCTGTTGCTGCTGCCTGTCAGTACTCCATTCACAAAAATTGTATTACATACTTCCGTGTGGAATTGATGATGCACTACACCCAGCTCTAGATGCCAGTTGTGTAGGGGATAGAGGCATGGAGAGACTTGTAGTGTGACAGGGAAGGTGTAGGAGCTTTCTTAGTTCATTATTAGCTGCAAAGTTCAGTGTTTTATATGGCATTTTCTTTTACATTAACTACTAGCTAGTCAGTTTTGGTAAATTGTCAGCAGTCAGCACTTTTGGTGCTAGTTATATTGTGTGTATTACACTCTTAGGTGCTGTTCACTGACTGCACATGCACTGAAGGTACAATTGTGGTTGCTGCTACTTTTAGTGCCACGCATAGCTAGTCTGTTTTGTTAAATTGTCAGCAGTCAGCACATTTAGTGTAATCTGTATTGTGTATTAGTGAAGACATTGCTAGTCATGTTTTTTCACACAGTACATTCACTTAAACTAAATAAAATCAATTGCAGTTCTATTTACCAAAGAAGACCGTTTGGTACAGTTTAATAATGTAATGACCACTCCCCTTGTATCAGGTGCAGCTGGTGGTCATTACTGCTCCTCCATTTAGTCTGGCCTCACACTTAATGCTATGCGGTTGATATTCACTGCTGGGTTGTGAAGAGCTGGAGTGTTGTGCCATCCTGAGGTCCTGCTTATATATCTGCTATTAACCCCCCTAGCGGTATTCCCGAGTGTGACTCGGGGTGGGAAAAATTGCAAAAAGCGGTAATCCCGAGTCACACTCGGGGTACCTTTGGGGGACCCCCTTACCTTATCCCCGCGCTCCAGCGGCGATCTCAGGATCCCACTGTGATGGCGGGGCGCTTCTCCATCGGGGGGCGTGGCCGGGCGGGAAATTTAAAAGCAGATTACGGAGTAATCTGCTTTTAAATA
>NW_027317585.1:3513-4348 GCF_032062135.1 Pyxicephalus adspersus | reverse complement strand
ATCCTAAGAATTACAGGCCCACAATATAAACAAAAATTTCTATGCAAAAAAAATAGGATCACTTTTTGCATCAAAAAATGACAGAATTAGAACACAAGGGGGGTTAAGATAAGTTGCTTTACTTTTGGTGTTTTGTGGTTATTTAGTTGTTTACTAGGCCTTAGGGAGACACTGGGTCCTTCATAGGGAAGGAACCAGTAGCCTCAAGTCAGTCACTACTCCTAGGGCTATACAGGGCTAGTAGGGCCTAGGTTCCTGTGTATGAGTATTCCCACCATCAGGGGATACTCATACTGTCAGGAGTCAGGGCTAGGTTAGGGTGTCTACAAGGGGTGACCATTCCCTTTTCCCTAGTCATTGGAGGCCTAATACTGAATATAACCTGTTTCCCTCCCCTCCCTGTTATCCGTGACACTCCCTTTCAACTTCTTGGCCTCTTCTACTGGTTCCACATTTAGAACATTTTGCCCAAAAAAAAACCAGCCTTTCTCCTCGCACAGCTTTAACAGTCTTCAAATCCTTGACTTTAACCCCCCTAGCATTCTAATTCTGTCCATTTTTTGATGCAAAAAGTGATCCTATTTTTTTTGCATAGAAATTTGTGTTTATATTGTGGGCCTGTAATTCTTAGGATTACCTCCTGGGTATAATAATTATATTTATTTAATATATTATAATCATAAATTATAATATAATACATATAATTATAAAAATAATAGACCACAACAATGTAATTAATCAAAAAAAATATTTTATCAAAAATTTCTCACTGAAATTTTCCAAACAAGGGTGCAATATTATTGATAAATAATAATATAAGTTAAATGCAGATTTT
>NW_027317585.1:0-2728 GCF_032062135.1 Pyxicephalus adspersus | reverse complement strand
TCAGGAGATGTGTAGAAATTGTCAGTTATGACACAATAGCCCTGACCTAGCAATGGCTCAATGAGGGATAGCACTGAAGATGTTGCCAATCCGTAATGGCTGTATCTGGGGTTGAACTGTGTCCCTTTTCCAGTGTATAGCACCGTATTGCAAATGTAGCCGGATGAGGATTTGCACAGCATATACGTTTTCACGCCAAATCGTGCCCTCTTTGACGCAATGTACTGCACCCAGCTGAGCCTCCCCTTGTAAGCCATTAGACTTTAATCAATGCTGACATCTCTTTCTGGCACATAGGTTTGCTGGAAATTTTGTAGAATCATCTGAGACACTTCCCAAATTTTCTTAAGTTTTGGTGCAGGATGGGCAGTCTCATCAAATTCTTCATTGTTTGCAAAGTGCAAGTACTTCATAATGAGGGAAAAGCGGTATTCTAGCATGACTGTGCCAAATAATGGAGTGGCAATCATTTAATTCTTGGACCAGTACCACTTCTGCATGGGTTTGCCCACAACTCCCTGCTGAATCACTAAGCCCAAAAACAGCTAAATGGAACCAGGGATGACCACTTTCTGCTTCTTGCAAACCTCAGGTGTGGAGCACCTTGTTGTTGTCCAGCATACCTGCATAAAACAAAATAAAAAAGGTATTTTAGGATTTTTTTTTTATAGTGTGACGGTTGCAAGTAATATGTTAGCAAACACAGAGCAGCATACATGTTTGCATAAAAAAAAAAAAAAAAAAAAAAAAAAAAATAAGCAAAAAATTTTAAAAAGTTAAAAAAACACAAGAGTGGCTCACCTGTTTGTCTCCGCAACAATTTTTTCGATAACTTCATCGGTCAAAAACAACTTCTTCAGGTATGCCAGGGGGGTCGTCGCATTCAGCCTCAATTTTCATCCCAGGTGCGCCAGTGAATGGAAATCTTGGCGGTGCTGCCTGGTCCACATCAAGGTTGATAGGACACCATGTGTGCACAGCACTGACCTCAGGTCCAGAATTGTCGCTCAGTTCACTTTCGCTGTCTGATGACAAATTTCCTGGTGAATCGCTATCGCTCGATTGCACAAGGGATTCCAAATTGCTATGGCTGCTTTCAAATTCCTCCAAAACAGTGCTTGCGCTGGCGAGATGCCTTTTGGATGCCATGCGGTCTCCAGCAATCAGTCAGGAACAATCAAGGTCAAAGACAAAGTGATGTAATGATACATTCAGGAAGTGATTAATAAGTCATCAGAAGGTCAGATCAAGGTCAGGGCTAATAGTGGGCAAAATGTAAATCAGGGCACTGGGCAATGATGCTTGGTGCACTAAAATGTGTTTTTTTTATACTTATGTGTTTTTACTGTAATAATAAATTTAAAAGTAGATTACATAGCAATCTGCTTTTAAATTTTCCACCCCCAGAATCCATCACTCCATTGCATCACCAGGAAGATGCCACATCTTGCCGGGTGATGCGGTGGGGATGTCCCTGCCCTGCTCACTCCCCTAGATCCACCAATGAAGCTGCTCGCATCACCCAGGGGCTGCGAGCGTCACATTCTCCGGGTGATGTGAGCAGCTACAGTAAATTCTGGGGGGGTTAATCCAAGGAAAATCGGTGCTGGCATCACCCCCGGAATTTCCTATTTGTGATCGCATCCGCAGTTAGATGTGATGCACCATGCAGAAATCCTGCATGGTGCATCACATCTAATTGCAGATGCGAGCAGCCGCGTGGCCGGGACTCGGGCGGCATTTTAAACAGATTACCTGACGGACAGGCGCCCCGGCATCACAGGGCAGAGGTTAGAGGGGCTTCCAAAGTTACCCTGAGTGTGACTCAGGGTTACCTCTTTTTGCATGTTTTTTCCACTCGGGATTACCGCTAGGGGGTTAAACAGGAGCACAGTGTGATCTGCATGAACACCAAGTAAAACTCCTTGAAATCCTCCATTAATGGTAGTAATTTTGATAGTCTTCCCAATAATACAGCTCAGAAAACGTTCACCAGAAGTGGACTCCATATAGAAAGTTATTAAATGAATGCAAATAAATGTCAGCCTTCTGCTGTGAGTGTTCGGTAGGATTGCAAACATCGGGGAGCCCCAATACAGATATTTTAATGTTTGATACCTGTTCCTATTTACCAAAGAAGACAGTTTGGTACAGTTAAATTTCTGACGATGGACTACACCCAGCTCTAGATGCCAGTTACCAATGCTGTCCACGCTCTGTCTCAGGGCCCACCGCCTCCTGCTGCTGTCGCCGCCTGTCAGTACTCCATTCACAAAAATTGTTTTACACACTTCTGGGTGGCATTGACGATGCCCTACACCCAGCTCTCCATGACACTTACCAATGCGGTTTCCCTGGCGATAGCTGACCAGAGACCACACACTGCTACTGCTCTCGCTGACCCAGGCTCCGTCTCTGGTCCTCCATCCTTTTGCCTAATGTCAACGCCCTACTTCTCCACAACGTTATGGGTGGCATTCCTAACACATGTCATCCAGGTCACAATGCCAGCTAGCAATGCGGTCTCCTGCTGTTTTGACGGCAGAGACTGCTGCTAGTGGGTTAAGTTCACACGTAGCACCACCGTTTCTCAATGTCCTAATGTTTATGCTGCCTTCTAGATGCTGTCCATCACGCAAAAGTCCTATTTGCCCGCTGTCACTTTACCTGCTATTTTCTGGAAAACAACAACGTCAATTTTTCCCTTGTTGCCACTGTTCTCCTACAC
>NW_027317584.1:7324-11582 GCF_032062135.1 Pyxicephalus adspersus | reverse complement strand
ACCTCCTAAAAAGCATTAGTATTCTTTCTTCTTCATTTTTAATAAGCTGTTCAGCTGCTCCCCAGCGCCTAGTTGTGGAACTGGACATTACCGTAATTATTTCCATTGAATATTTATAGTTATATTTTTCTGTTTTTAGAAGCATCAGATACATTTCACCACCTGCAATATTTTGTATCTCAAGTTTTCAACTATTGCAAATCAGCATGGGAAACTCCACAGAGTTTTTTGCAGAAAAGACACACTTAATCTTTGCTATTAGGATTCATATATATTAGGATATACATATATACAATTGCAACAGATGTTGAGATACAGGAGTTGAACTCCTCTGCACATCCAGTCAAATTTGGACTCCATTTATCCCTGTGGTTTTTACATATTTTACCCAGATTTACTCAAGATAAAAAAATCAAATAAAACTAACTATGTTTACTCAAATCTGTTCCTAGGTAGCAAAGATATATACCTTGAGCACCTTGAGATGCATCTGTTCAGTGCATTAGGGTTACATTTACAATCAATGTCACTGCAGTACATTGCACTGTGGGATGTACCGGTATGTTGCCACAAGTTGCAGTAATGTGCAGTAATGTGCAATAATATTTATAATCATGATCTTTCAGGTGCCATGTACACTCCTGGTGCATACAGCACATTCAGGTGACTGGTTGTCACCTGAGATGTAATTTCTAGCTACTTTGCCTACTACTTTGCAATACACTCATTTTCCAACACATTCCAGCTAGTCATCACAAAAAAAGCCTATTTAAACTGTTTAAAAGTAAATTGTTAAACTTGTAAACTGTTTTTTTAGTTGCATACATTTGCAAATACATTGTAATATGTGCTGTATCAATACACCTTTGTAAAGTGAGATTGGTATCTCTAAAATATCTTAGCTTCTAAGTTTGAATTTTCTTTCAACTGCTTATCATTTACTTTACATAGAGCTACAGTGACATTTGTTCTGAATATGTTTTGCACTGCCAACACCTTAGGTTACAAAGTTCAAATACAGCAGGCAATAAAGTCATTTTCCAATATTGACAATAAAAAATATAATACAAATAAGTGCAATAGTACAAAAATAGCGTTATTCACAGATTTAAAACTTGTGAGGTATAACGGCATATCAAGTTTAGAGTGAGATCATAAAGTTTGGCAGGTAGAGGTACCTTTTATTCATTCACCTCCTTTGTAAACATTTAAAATTTAAATTGAAAAAAATTAGGAGAAAAAAAGGAGGGGTGGATTTAGGAGTTAAGCGATACACAAGGGGGGGTACAATATAACAAAAATAAAAATAATTAAAATGGCATTACACTAACCTGCCATTTTAAGGTGGCTGTGATCTGTAACATTCTGAATAACATAC
Source organism: Pyxicephalus adspersus (assembly GCF_032062135.1). NCBI lineage: Eukaryota > Metazoa > Chordata > Amphibia > Anura > Pyxicephalidae > Pyxicephalus > Pyxicephalus adspersus. Next base: position 10,204 of record NW_027317584.1, on the reverse strand, counting down.
AGCATTCTTTAATGGGTGTTTAATAAAAAGGCATAAATGCAAATGTCATCAAACTGCAAATGCAAATGCAATTGTTTGGACCTTTACAGAGAACTACCCCACAAAAAGGGTGATTAACTTAGCTGCAAACTTTCCAAAAGTACATTTTATTTAATATTATTTGGCTAATAGTGGAATACCATCAGGGTCAAAAGTGTTTGCTGTCTGTAGGACAAGATTCTTTACCCCATAGACACGGGGTATGTGAAAAACGGAGACACACACAGGATCAAATATCGGGGGATGTCTTATTCACGGGTGAGTGTCTTATTTTAATTTTTTTTTCAAAAATCGGGGGTGGCTTATTTCATGGGGATGTCTTAAAATCGGGGAAACACAGTATGTGTGTCACGGTGGGGAGACATGACCAGTAGGGGGTGCTACAGCTTGCACAAAAATGGTGTGAGCCCTGAGAAAGGCCAAGGCGCAGGTCTAAGCAGCAACCAGGTCTTCTGCAGAGCCTCTAGTGGTGAGGATGTTGCGCTGCTGGTTATTGTCAGTTTGCGGTCCTGGGGCACACTAGGGTGGGCAGGAAGATACATAGTACCAAATCATCAAGGAAGGCCAGGATCAGGACAGGCAGCAAGCAAGAGAGGTCAAGTCACAAGCCAGGGGTCAAATACCCGGGATCCAGAAAATAAACGCCAGTGACACAGGAGCCACTGTAGACACAGGGAACACAGGAGACACTGGAAGCAACAGGAGGGACAGGTGACAAAAGACTATCCACAGACAGGGAGGAACAGTAGAAGAGCACAAGGGAATAGGGTGGAAAACAACAGACTGGGCAACAAGGGGTTAACACAAGAGCTGAATAGAGAAAACACCTGAAACAAGCAACAGGTGTACAGGAACTAGCTCAGAAGCTAGGGGCTCAACGATAATAATTGGAAGTGTGTACGTAGCTTAAGAGATTCTTGATTGTGAGATTCAATGATTGCAGCTGTGTCTGCAATCATTGAGAAGAGTGTGCGATCCCTGGGACACTACAGGTTAATTAACCTGTAGTGCTCCGGGGATCGTAAGTGGAACTGCAGAGTTCATCTGCAGTTCAGTTCCCATGGTCACATGACCGTGGGAACTTTGCGGTCACAGCTGTGACTGCAGGCAATCCCCGGGGCACTAAAGGTTGAATGGGGACAAGTTTCCCCATTCATCACATCTAGTGCCCTGTGTTCTTGGATAGAGACAATAAATATTTAAAATAAAAACAGACAATAAATATTTAAAAGCATTGTACAGCCATTTTTTTTACAATGAAATTGTACAATTTTCATTTATAATGAAATATCATTATATAATGAAATATAATATATTTCATTTATAATGAAATATGGTGGTATTATCTCTCCATATACAAATATAGAACTCTCTTTTATTACACGTTAACTTGTTCCTCAGAAGAACATTTCATGGAGATTACATCTTGGTTCTGAAATAATACCATTACTTTCATAATTCAAGTTGCTGCCTGGACCGACCTTTTGCTTGTGACCCTGACTCTGCTTGTGTTTGCCACGTGTACTTCTTCTGGTGGATGGATTATCTTTAATGACCTTTGGCTCTGTATTCTGGACTTGTCTGTTGGAATCCTGGTACTGCATTATCTGTGGGCTCCTGGTCCTCTGCGAGCTCTTCTCCAGGCACCATCCCTTGTGCATTAGGTCCTGGGGGCAATTGGGTGCTGGGAAATGCAACCAGTCTCCTGAGGCTGAGCGGCAGCTTGCTAAAGGTGAAGAGTGCAGTGATGGACTGGGTGACTGGTGTCTAGAGATTACTGTTGCTGGACCAGGGCCTTACACCATACTTATTTAATCACAAAGGGGTCTTATAGTTTTATTCTTGACCCACTGAACAGTGCATATAAATGCTTTATACCTGGAAACATATATGAAATATAATTGACCCATCACAAATATATACCATTTACCAAATGTGTTTATTCAACCTTAATGTCATTATTTACCCCATATTTAAAACCATGATTTATTCATGTCAATCTCAATATGTGCTTTTTGTCATTGTATTTGTATACAGCAATCAAAGTGCAATACAACATATTAAACTATATATCACATGTTCTGAACTATCCTTTAATCATAATTTTCACAACATTTCATTAACCACCCGAGCATTTAGCCCGACCTTGGTTCGGGGTAAGCGAACTTGCTACGATCATTTACCCCGAACTAAAGTCAAGGTGGCTAAAAATATAAACAAGCGTGACATTGCAATCGGATAGTCAGACAACATTGCATGACAATCGGATTACAACTGAAAAAAAAATACTTACCCTGTCCCCGCAGCTCCTCCAGAGACGTCTTCTGTCTTCAGTCTTCATCCGGCGTGACGGATGGCGGAGTGACAATCTCCGGGGTTTCTCCGTGACGTCGCTGCATGCGTCGGTGCGGGCGGGAGGCGGGGCAGGAAATTCAAATAACTTTGCATTGAACTCAATACAAAAAAGCTGTATTGAGTCTAATACAAAGAAATCTTTATATAATATATATATAATTGTATTATATATATATTATATAGGCTACTGTACAGGTACATCACATTATACACTATTTTTTTTTTTAAGATTTTTTTTTTAATGTTTTATAAAAAAAATTTTTATTATTAAATTTATAAAATTTTGGACATTTCGGTGAGTTATGTGGTAATTAAGTGAATTATAAGTACTTATTGAGTAATTCGGTGAATTATAGCCTACAATCTAAAATAAATTTCCATGCAAAAAATGTAACACTTTTTGCATGGAAGTACAGAAGTTTGGAAAGAATTAGAACACCCGGCGTTTGCGTACGTGTCCCTCGGCGATTCCTGATGATGTCAGTG
>NW_027317584.1:4262-6422 GCF_032062135.1 Pyxicephalus adspersus | reverse complement strand
TACAAATTAGGTCTAACCCTTTTTCGTGTGGGATGCTCAGATATAAAGTTTCAACATCTATAGCAACCATGAATGCATTTTTTGGCATTCTTAAATCCTCAGTTTATTGTACCACATCCAAAGTTCAAAAATCCATAAACTTCCTTGTTAATTATATTTTCCTAATATGTTTTTTTAATGATGTTGTAATATCCATCATAGAAACTATAAACTTCTTTTTCATAAGTACAATGATACCACTCTTGATTAGGTAATATATTTAGGCACATATTTCTGTATTGATCTACGTCCATAATTACCATATTGCCACCTTTATCTGCCTGCTTTAATATTATACTTTTAATGTTTTATCTTGAGTGCTTTCTTCTGTATTTTAGTAAAAGCTTGTGGAGCAACTTTGTTTTTATCTAATTGTTCACTTTCTATACTTGCAGCTTTTAAGAAAGCCCAGATTTGGATCTTTTTAGTAGATCAGGATAGCAATTAATTTTTTTCTGACCAGTATAGCTCTCCAAATCTCCAAATCAAAGAGTTATAAAATCTTCTATGTTTTTTTTTTTTTTTTTTTTCCACATCAGTTCTTTTTTCTATCTATCCTATACAAAAGTTTTGTACAAAAAGATGTAAATCTTTAATTAACTCGAAATGATTTGTGTTTACATATGGACAAAAATGTAATCCTATAGTGGGATATGTTTATTACATTTGGTGGGATTTTGATTCATCTATCTGTATATACTGATCCATGCCAGTTCTCATTAGTCCCTGTTTTCCATTTAGTGGATTGCCTAAAACAGTTTTTGGTTTAGCCCTTAACTGTTCTATATTTTCTGTGTCATGTGTGGCCTTTCATCTCCACGTCCTAATTCCTATCCCCGTTGTTTACGGGCAGAGGAGTTTCTGCCCTCTATTTATTGGTCAGTGATTATGTTACTCATATATTTGAACATTTTATAAACCATTTGATTAATCCTTTTTGTGCCCAGAAAAATCATGAGTTTAGTGAACTGTCTGATACTTTGGAGGAACTGTGTGATTCTGTATCTTACATCTTTCTTCCATTAATACGCTTTCCCACTTCCAAATGCCGCCATGTGGGATGCCATGAACGACTAATTTAACGGCATTATTGGGATAAGAGATATAATCTCAGAACATAAAATCAAGCTTTTGAAGGATATAAAAAAATGCACAGGAGGAAAGTAGAATCTTGGATTATGGCAGTAAAAGTATATCTAGTACAATTAGTATGTTGATTGATGGAAACAATGGTAGAAATAAGTGCTAAAATGTTTTGGTTTCATCAGAATGTTTATCTTTTGGATTTTGATTATTTGAATTCATACAGTTTGAAGGGATATGGATGAGCACATAGTAGATATTGTGTTCTATTTAATATGTGTATTGTAAAAGATTTAGTGGAGTTTGATTTATTTATTATTATATTCTTTTATTTTTAATGAAATGTTGTGAAGATTAGGATTTAGGGATAGATAGGAACATGTCATATATAGTTTGATGTGTTGTTGTGCACTTTGCTGGGTACAAATACAATAAGGATAAGCACATACTGAGATTGACACAATTAAATCATAGTATTGAATATGGGGTAGTTATAGGCATTTCAGTGAACATAATGGTGGAATAATATAGTCCTTGGTAAAATCTTTGGGATTGTGCCCTAATTTCATTGTAACAAGCACCTGTGGATATGGAATTAATGACATAATTATGAATGTCTGATTATTCTAAACTGTAAGGGCTGATGAATTATGAAATTACTTATTAACACATTTGGAATTTAATGTGATCATGAAATGTAGAAAAAAACCTTTTTTTTCCCTCCTGGTATTACTTCAGAATCAAGATGTATTCTCCATGAAATGCCCTTCTGAGGACACCAGTTGGCAAAACACGTAAAGAAAAAGAGTTCTAGAATTGTATATGGAGAGATATTACAACCATATTTTGGTATTGTAAAAACAAACGAATTGACTGCACAATGCTTTCAAATATTTATTGTCTGTTTTCCTGAATAAACTGTTTAAAAAAACGTGTTATTAAAGATTTTCTAGGTACCTATAGGGAGAAAGGAAACAGTAGGCTTTAAAATGGCACTACGATTAACTGATAAAATAATATAGTTTAGTCATAATCCAT
>NW_027317584.1:0-3335 GCF_032062135.1 Pyxicephalus adspersus | reverse complement strand
ATTTTAGCAACTGCTTTTTAATGAAAGAAATATTTTAAAAACTAACCAAATACCCATCATCAAAATGCATTCACACATAATTCTAAAGGTTATTATAAAATGCTTAGTAAATTTTGCAACTAAAATATAGGATATTAACAAATAAATGTATGGTACTTATTGTTTAACGTCTGTTAAACATATTACAAAATTATTGTTGACTAATTCAAGTCTTTACTATATATCTGCCGTTAATAAGGCAATATAGTTTTCAAGAGTTTAATAACATTTCAAAATTTCCACCGGATAGCTAAGTTGTACCTGGCCTTATTGCCAGATATTCAAGATGTCTTTCTCCCGTAGTAGGAGCAGCTTTTGAACCAGCTGTAGCACCAGAAGGTAGCTCCTGCAGGAGTGATTTTCAAGTAAGAAGCCTTGACAGATGCTGGCAAGAAAACAAGCATATCAGCAGTTGCTGCAGGGCAGACAAAGCCAGGGTCTAGGCCAGGGTCTGTCAGGTCAATCATCAGTTATAAGTAGTCAGTAAACAGGCAGTTCGCAGATGAGAATACTTAGAAAACATGTCAGAGTTCAGGAAACAATAAGGTAGACAGAGCTCCAGGGTGCTGAAGCTCACTGAAGGATTGTGGTTGGAGTCCTTGACACAGTCTTTAGTTTTTTTTTTTTGTGGAAACTAAAATAAGAAAAGGTCCACCGTGTTACAATTATAGCTGTTTTTGGAACTGTTTGTTTAAAAGTTTTTGAAAAATGATAGGACTATTACGCTTTAAAACTCTTCATTGTTTTATCACAATTTGTATTTCCCACATAACTACATTATTTCATGTTGCATGAAAACAAAGTTGTATATAGTCAAGCTTGGATTCAAAACTAGTTATTTCTATCAGTTCCTTTATTGACCTCTATGCAGCAGGCATTATAACTGGATTTATTTGCAGATTATTCCAGAAGGTGCTGATTATCTTTCTCCGGATGCTAGAAGTGTATATCAATTGAGGAACATGGTTGTGAATAATGAGAGACCTATACCACCTCGTCTGCACCATTTTGTTGCATCTACCATGTTTTTTTTTTTACATTCTTTAACATAAAAAAGTTAGGGAGCAACAATAAAACATGTAGAGGTATAGAAGGTATACACAGTAATAATATCATATCAACTGGGTCTTGACCAGACCCAGACTAAACTATAAGTCCCAGAGCAGTGGCCTATAGATACACATCATGCTACTGGGTACGGGCGGTGTCTGTAATCAGAGGAATCCAGAAACATCAACCAGTAGAAGCAGTTGTTTACAAAAGCTGGAGGTAAGGTCTTCCATCCGCATTATTTTATTAACCCTACTCAACCATATTCCAATAGTTGGTGAAATGTTTTTCCACAAAATAAGGATACATGTTCTAGCAGCAATCACAAGATGCTGGAGGACAGATTTCCTACATGTTTTTATTGGCGTCATATTATGTTCAATATCAATCGAATTCCGATAAAGATGGCGGTAATCTTCACACACCCAATCTCTTAGCCAAACAATTATTAATCAGCAGCTATTACAGCGTGTTTCACATATTTCAGTTAGTACTACTTTGAAATCCAAAGTTACCTAAAAGGCAAAATTGGCTAAAGTCTTCTGGTCCTCCTAAATCTTCCAAAAATATTTGGCTGCATTTTTGTGCTCGCTGTGGTTGTTTTCCACTAAGCTCTATGGTTGTAAGCAGTTCTGGAATTATGAGGAATTTTTAATGTGCAATATGTATGTGCTATCTGTTTAAAGACATAAACAATTTTTTATTAGCTCCTGTTCTTTTGAAATAGCAGTATCTACTGTGAAATGTGTTGAGGTGTTAAATATATTGGGAAGGACCTCTCTCATTATAGGAGCAACACAACAAGTATTCAAGTAGTTCAAGTTTATTGTACTAAACCTAGGTCAGTGGGAAAAGGCTTCTACATTGCTGGACAGTGTTAAGAATGTCAACCCTTACAGATAGGTAAAAAGATCACTGGGAGCCACTTAAACTGACATGAGAGGCCCAAATTGCTCATTGCTCAAGGAACCCCCAGCAACCTCTGGAGGAACCTTGGGTTCCATGAAACCCAGGTCGAGAAATACTAAGCTAAACCCTCTTTTCCTCCAATAAGCCGTTAAAATATATATGTAATAAACAATACATAGGCTTTTTAGAGTCCATTTGCTCACCAGTGATGCTGCCTTAGGGGAATGTAGGTGTGATGATAATGGTGGCTGGGTTCATTTCTCCACATACACTCTAAAAATGGAGTATAAGTTTCTCACAATGCACTCTTCTTTCTCTTTAGATTGAGAGGTGATAGGAGAATAAAGAAGAAATGCATCTTGGCCACTGGGGCTGCTCCCAACAAAACACCCAGAAAAAAACTGCAATGATATTAAGTCCTTGTTCACGTTGCTAATTTGGTGTTTTATCCTAAATACTTTTCTGATAATGTGCTCCTAAGTTGGTTATTAAAGGGATATAGTATTTTGTATGCATCTAGGTGTTATTTCTGTTTTTTCTCTATATTCTTGATGTTTTTTTGTATGAATATATATATATAAAGTTTGGTCCATGAAATGAACAGTTTTTTCCAAGAATATCTTCTGTACATTTAGGAGAAATTTCCCCCCCTTAAGCTGCTTAAGCTGCAAAATTGAGTTTTAGGTATGTTTTTAATAAATTTGAGATAATGACAGCTATTAAAATGCTAATACAAGTCTCTTGTTTTTTAGTGAAAATATGTAGTATTATTAGCTTGTGCTAAACAGATAGCTTTTATCCATCCAACCCTAATATTTGTTCTTCCTCATTAAAATTGCTAGCCCCAAGTCCAAATGCTTTGCTAATAAGTCCAAAACTTTGCTAATAATGTGGGCATAGCCAAAAGCCCTGGCAGTCCCTTCAGATAGAGAAATAGGCTCAAAAACCATTGTTCAGGTAACTAACACTAAAGAAGAAGAAAGTTCTATGGTATTTGGAAACCAGCCCTCACCAACCCATTGACAAGCCATGCTCACAGTATTGACAATAATGATGTTAGGGATAATTCTTTTTTAGCCATAGAGTGGTGTCTTTCTTCAGGATCAGATCTTTCCATCAGATTGGCCAGTTTATTGTGAACTGATAAGAAAGAACAGTTTTCTGCCCTCCAAGTGGAGCAGTGGGCCCTGGTCATTGCCCCCTGGCTTATTTCGTTTTCATACCTGCTTGCGGCAACCATATGCTGGTATTATGCCGTCCTGCTGGATCCTGTGCTTGTGAGCCCTGTCGAGCTGCCAAGTGCAGCACTCACTCTCTGCCCCTGATTCATCAATGAA
>NW_027317583.1:0-11585 GCF_032062135.1 Pyxicephalus adspersus | reverse complement strand
TCCTGTATGTCATGTATGTATGTATGTATGTATGTATGTCATGTATGTATGTGTGTATGTCCTTATATGTCATGTGCTGTGTGTCATGTATGTATGTGTGTCCTGTATATGTGTGTGTCATGTGTGTATGTCCTCCTCTCATGTTCTATACCATGATGGAACAATCCCCCTCTATACAATCATACTGCATGCCATGAGAACGACTAACCCGATCCATTAATCTTCATCCCAACAATCCTCGGCTTTCTTCCATGGAAGTGGATGGGGAAATGTTTATATGTGTGGAGGGTTTCTGCTGTCTGATCAGTTGCATCCAGTGATGGGTACATGTGTGGCACTTTTGGGAGTTATGTGATCCTCCACAAACCATACCAACCATGTCCCTGATAATCATTTATTTTATAAATCTATTGAAAGTCTGTGTCTCTGCTTTGTGATCTGTATTCTGTTTTGTTGCATCAATTAATCCTATGGATACGTATGACCCTTCACAAACCGCGCCAACCAATCCCTGAAATTAATTTATAGCCATCAATTCAATAAATTAGCAGCGCTTTATGTGTCTGCTTTTGTATTCAGTTCTGTTGCACTGATAAATGTGACACTATTGGAGTTAGGTGATCCTCCACCGTGACATCTGGGTAAAATGTTGGCATCACAGTCCGGTCATGCTCCATGATTGTATGATCTGTGCTTGCTTTGTATGGTGTGAGCCGGTTTTTTGTTGGATTGGAGTCATAAGATTGTCAGTGGTTTGACATTGTCAGATTGCGTTTCTTTACAGAGATGCTTTGTTTGTATTTCCTGCCAGATCTGGTCATAATCCCATGAAATGTCTAAGGCAACAAGGGATCCATAGATCCATAGGGTTCCTCGAGCTGTGACTGATCTCATGTGCTGTCTGTATAGTTCTAGCCACTTCTTAGTTGTCTGTAAGGATGGAATTCTGACTAACACCATAAGGTGGGCATCTGAGCTCCCGTGCATTTTCCCCCTCCAAAATGTTTATAGAAGTGCTAAACTTTAATTTAAGGCTTCCACTAGGGTAAGAAGGGTTGGAAAGGCTTCTCTAAGGACCCCGGGACATCCTAAGTGACATGATGGTGCACCTCGGAGCTGAGGACATGAGTATGGGGACTGCTCACTTGCACATTGTGTCAATATTATTTGTCTGTGCTTTATAGCGGTTACATCCTGGACCCAGGAGTCCATATGCTAGCACTTATTCTAGGCCTTTATTGACATTTTCCCCTTTTATCCTAATTATTTATTGATAAAACGCCAGCATATTCCACAGCTGTGTGCAGTATGCTATGCTGTAGACATTTTACCTAATGCAAGGGAAGAGGGAACTGCTTACATAAAACACCATTTATTAGGCTAGATGGCATTGATGGGGCAAATTTTATCTTTATTTTTTGCAAACAAATATTTGATGTACAATACTACTTTTTAAAGTCAAATAGTTTTTTGGTAGGATGACCTTGTATCAGCGATTCTCAATCTTTTTAACATGGAGGAGCCCCTGAAATAGCTTTTTTTGTCTTGGGAAACTCTTGCTAATAATTTATGTCTTTAGATCAGCATACAAAAGCATGAACAGTATAGTGAGACCTAACAATAAATGAAAGAAATGTAGAGGAGTACTCTGTGCTTAGGGCTGTTCTACACAAATAAATTACTTTATGTAATATTGATAAATTGAAACACACAATGACAGTAATGATGGCTAGAAGTGCAAGCTGTCATTTTGCTTCACATTGCTCAGTGGATATGTTGGCTATAGAAATTCTTCTTAATCTTGGTGGTCAGCGAGAAGGACCGCTTTGGATTGATGATCTGTGGGGGATGGATCCTCTACACATTGAGGTTTATTGGAAGAAGAATGCCCTTTATTGGTGGTCAGTGGAGAAGGTCCTCCTTAGGTTGGTGGGAGATGTAACCCCTACACACAAAGGATCATTAGAAGAAGAATGCCCTTTATTGGTGGTCAATGGAGAAGGTCCTCTTTAAGTTTATGGGAGATGGAACCCCTACACATGAAGGATGCCCTCTATTGGTGATCATTGGAGAAGGTCCTCCTTAAGTTGATGGGAGATGGAACCCCTAGGGATGAAGGATCATTCGAAGAAGACTTCCCCTTTATTGGTGATCAGTGTAGAAGGACCTCCGTAGATTTATGGGAGATGGAACCCCTACACACAAAGGATTATTAGAAGGATGCCCTCTATTGGTGATCATTGGCGATGGACCTCCTTAGATTGATGGGAGATGGAACTCCTACACGTGAATGATCATTAGAAGAAGAATGCCCTTTATTGCTGATCAGTGGAGAAGGTCCTCCTTAGATTGATGGAAGATCGAACCCCTAGAGATGAAGTATGCCCCTTATTGCTTATCCTCCTTTATTGGACCTGCTTAGATTGATGGGAGCTGGAACCCCTACACATGAAGGATGCCCTCTATTGGTGATCAGTGAAGAAGAACTGCCTTAGATTGATGGTCTATGGGGGATGGAAGATGGACGTCCTACACCTTGAGAGTTATTAGGATTCCTTTTAGTGGTGGTCAGTGGGAGAAGAGCCATGGTGGATAATACTATATTTATTTTATTTTTATGAACCCCTTGCAGATACATGAAAAGTGGTTAACTATCAGAGAGTCGCTAATTGCTTGAGGAACCTTAGCAACCTCTGGAGGAACTCATGGGTTCGTTGGATCTCTGGTTGGGAAAGCTTTCTTAGATCCATATTTAATAATTTTGATGAGTGAAAATATAAACTTACACTCTTAAATGTATAAACTGAAATATAAAAATAATGTTTATAAGTCCCGAGTGAAAGTTTCTTTGTCTCAGTTGTCTATAATACTAGTGGTCGGCTCTTTGTGGTTGGTTTGTGTGGCTATTGCCTTGCATTGGGGATGCGGTGTGCAGTAATCACCCTTTTGATGTAAGTGATCATTCTGCTGTCTAAGCACCTGTATATCCTTTGTATGTCAGGAGAGGTGTGGACTGCCACTGCCTGGCGCAGCTGCTCAACACTCACTAATGGGATGTTCTGTCATTTCCCTGAGGTGCAAATGCTTTTTGTTTCCTGTATGATGCTTTTTCAAGCATTGTATCGGTACATCTTATGAATTTACTCTGGGGTATTCTAGATTTCTTAAAGAATAATTTGGAAAGTGCTGTACCCCAACCAGTCATGTCATATTCAAGGATTTAATTCTAGTAAAGTGATAATTGATGTGGGTTAGTGCACAATGCTATTGCTCACTATAAACCTTTATCAAGGAATCCTCTTTTCTTTTTAGAGTACTGTTTACATGAGGTATAAATGTGTTGCAAGTATTCATCGAAGTGCCGACTGATACTACCAGTGCGTTATAACCGGCATTAGGTTATAAGAATTTCTTTATTCCAAGCAGCCAGCATTGAGATTCATCTTCAAAAAAACAGGTTTTGTCCTAACGTTCTTACTCACCATGGACAATGCAAAGTGTATATTTTGTGTACAAATGCATTGCCAGGATATTAAACAGAGTCCTCATTTGCAGTCAGAATACAAAGCTACCTAATAGAATATAAAGCTTGAGATCTTTTTTCCCCCGTTTTGTGCTGCGGGTGTGAAGTAGTTAAATATCCCCTCTTAGGTATATGTGTGTAATGATCCAGATGTCTTTTCCCCCCCTCAATTCCTTTCCTGGTGTTTGCTAAGAGTCAGGCTGAGATCAGGTTTCCAGCTTCTACAAGGAGAAAGGGGAGCCTTGTGCTGATTCTGCTCTGGATGGGAGGTGGAAAGAATTTAACCCCTGCAAGCCATTTCCTTTGACCGTCAAATCTGACATTCCCTTATCAAGTGACAGCTAATTCTAATATTATTTTTTTATTATTTGGTATACTGCATGAAGAGCAGCATAGTCAGGCGGTTGTATGTGGAGTTCTCTACCTCTGTTTATATCTAAAGTTCTGAAGCTAATTATGGTTGTAATTGTAACAACTGATGTGTGCAATGATATGTGGTTTGCAGCAGCCATTCAGCAGGAGCAGATAGGATTACATCTGTGAATCTACAGTACTTCCTCCCCTTTGGTTGGGAACAGTTAAGTTCCGAGCTTTGAATTGCCTGCTAGACTTTCAGAGTTATTCAGGGTCCACATATGTGATTTGACCTTTGCATAACGTCCTAATATTTGTGGCTTGTGACTAATTTGAACAGTTTGTATGGGGCTGGATGGCTGAGAGGTGCTTTTGTTCAAGATCATTACCTTGAATAATTCCTGCAGCGATTAGCTGGGGAAAGGTTGGGGCAGGCTAATCTAAATCTGATCAACAAAGCCTGATTATCTATTAAATGTTTACATCTGGATTTCTATCAGCAAGTTATTAAGTAACCACATGTACTGGTCAACAGCTTTACAAGCAGAGTAGTTCAAGGTTACTGTCACTATGTACATTCATATTTTGGCAACCTATCTTAAATATATATTCATTGGAGTTTCTGAAGGAAATATACATATATTATTTGATCGAGATCTAATGTATGGAATTTAATCTGTTTGTGAACTTTAAACTATTGACTAAAGCACCTCTAAGCCAAGCTTGGTTTGTGATTTTTTTTTTTGTTTTTTTTGTTTTTTTTTAACAACTTTAAAGTTATTCGAGAAGTAAAAATGCTTGATTTTTTGTGAATTTTGTTGCATTGATGTCTGCAGTGATCATTTGATATATGTATGTTGTTGCTGCCGTCTGTCATTGTTATGCACATTCACATTGCAGACCATAGCAGGTTAGCAACAGTGTTGAAGGGCATTTGGATTGACTGAAGTTTTCGGATGTCCAATGCTCACTTCAGAAATGTCTGTGTAGTTTTGGGCACAGATTATATCTTGAAGCTGTTTTTTGAAACTTGTTTTTAGTAGAAACCTGTTACCTGAGGATGTATATTCTTTTACAGACCTATATGGTACGTGTAACATGTGGGGGGTGTCGGAGAGTAAATTTCTGAATGCTCAGGGGGTGTCAGAGGGTAGATTATTGAATGCTCAGGGGTATATCAGACTGCCGATCGGTGAGTAATGGTCCATCTCCCAGGTGTGCTCTCAGCATGGAATTATTTACCCCTTGATAAGATAAATAATAGAGGTAAAATGAGCCTTGATTATATTGATCTCTGCAGCCTGAATAATATTTGATCAGTTACCATTCCTGTATATCTATAACGAAGACAATGGTTATGTTGCTTTATGGGGAGTAGATGAAGACTGCAGTGGACTTCCTCCCAGGACCCCATACATATGTGCATGTCTATGGCTGGCATAGTAATATTATCCTGATAGGACCCTCTGCACACATCCTGCTCCCTTCTTCTCTCCTGCCGCCTGTTGCAGCTCCAAGTCTCAGTGACAAGAGGCCCAGGAATGTTAGATGGGGTAGTGGGTGTTACCAATAGATCACTAACCCCGCCCACTCTACATCTCTCAGCCAATCAGAGGCCGCGGCTGCTAAAGGTTGGATTGATGTATGGAAGTCCGTAGAGCGAGTTGTATTGATATAATGTGACGGTAATACTGGGCCCGTAAGGTGCCGTTATTAGCTTTCCACACAGCCCGCTCTCCCCGGGACTTCACAAGGACGGAGCTGCTGCCAGTCATAGGAGTGATAGAATGGGCGGGGTCTGTGAGTAGATGGGAGGGGCGGAGCGGGATACGCCCAATCAGAGGCAGCCTCCTCCTCTTCCCTGTCCCAGCACAGTGCGTATTGGAGCGCCTGGCCGGGATGTGTGGAGCCCAGTAACCGGCTGTGTGTTTGTGTCTCCCCCTATGTGCGCTCCGGACCCTCCGCTACTTCACCGCTGACTCCTCCTCCTCTCCGCCGGGACCGGCAAACTTCAGGAAGAGAAGGAAGCGAGCTGCCCCGTGCCAGCCTAGCCCCGCTCCTGTGCCCCAGCGCCCGGCATTGCGACCTGAATGGATGGGTATGGGGAGAAGGGCCGCACACTCCTACCCCGGGGCTGACCGCCGCCTGGGGCCCCTGCACCTCCTACTACTGCTGGCCCTCTGGGGGGACACAGGTAAGCCGGACGCCGCTGCTGGTGGTGTGTGTCCTGTATGTCATGTATGTATGTATGTATGTATGTATGTCATGTATGTATGTGTGTATGTCCTTATATGTCATGTGCTGTGTGTCATGTATGTATGTGTGTCCTGTATATGTGTGTGTCATGTGTGTATGTCCTCCTCTCATGTTCTATACCATGATGGAACAATCCCCCTCTATACAATCATACTGCATGCCATGAGAACGACTAACCCGATCCATTAATCTTCATCCCAACAATCCTCGGCTTTCTTCCATGGAAGTGGATGGGGAAATGTTTATATGTGTGGAGGGTTTCTGCTGTCTGATCAGTTGCATCCAGTGATGGGTACATGTGTGGCACTTTTGGGAGTTATGTGATCCTCCACAAACCATACCAACCATGTCCCTGATAATCATTTATTTTATAAATCTATTGAAAGTCTGTGTCTCTGCTTTGTGATCTGTATTCTGTTTTGTTGCATCAATTAATCCTATGGATACGTATGACCCTTCACAAACCGCGCCAACCAATCCCTGAAATTAATTTATAGCCATCAATTCAATAAATTAGCAGCGCTTTATGTGTCTGCTTTTGTATTCAGTTCTGTTGCACTGATAAATGTGACACTATTGGAGTTAGGTGATCCTCCACCGTGACATCTGGGTAAAATGTTGGCATCACAGTCCGGTCATGCTCCATGATTGTATGATCTGTGCTTGCTTTGTATGGTGTGAGCCGGTTTTTTGTTGGATTGGAGTCATAAGATTGTCAGTGGTTTGACATTGTCAGATTGCGTTTCTTTACAGAGATGCTTTGTTTGTATTTCCTGCCAGATCTGGTCATAATCCCATGAAATGTCTAAGGCAACAAGGGATCCATAGATCCATAGGGTTCCTCGAGCTGTGACTGATCTCATGTGCTGTCTGTATAGTTCTAGCCACTTCTTAGTTGTCTGTAAGGATGGAATTCTGACTAACACCATAAGGTGGGCATCTGAGCTCCCGTGCATTTTCCCCCTCCAAAATGTTTATAGAAGTGCTAAACTTTAATTTAAGGCTTCCACTAGGGTAAGAAGGGTTGGAAAGGCTTCTCTAAGGACCCCGGGACATCCTAAGTGACATGATGGTGCACCTCGGAGCTGAGGACATGAGTATGGGGACTGCTCACTTGCACATTGTGTCAATATTATTTGTCTGTGCTTTATAGCGGTTACATCCTGGACCCAGGAGTCCATATGCTAGCACTTATTCTAGGCCTTTATTGACATTTTCCCCTTTTATCCTAATTATTTATTGATAAAACGCCAGCATATTCCACAGCTGTGTGCAGTATGCTATGCTGTAGACATTTTACCTAATGCAAGGGAAGAGGGAACTGCTTACATAAAACACCATTTATTAGGCTAGATGGCATTGATGGGGCAAATTTTATTTTTATTTTTTGCAAACAAAAATTTGATGTACAATACTACTTTTTAAAGTCAAATAGTTTTTTGGTAGGATGACCTTGTATCAGCGATTCTCAATCTTTTTAACATGGAGGACCCCCTGAAATAGCTTTTTTTGTCTTGGGAAACTCTTGCTATTAATTTATGTCTTTAGATCAGCATACAAAAGCATGAACAGTATAGTGAGACCTAACAATAAATGAAAGAAATGTAGAGGAGTACTCTGTGCTTAGGGCTGTTCTACACAAATAAATTACTTTATGTAATATTGATAAATTGAAACACACAATGACAGTAATGATGGCTAGAAGTGCAAGCTGTCATTTTGCTTCACATTGCTCAGTGGATATGTTGGCTATAGAAATTCTTCTTAATCTTGGTGGTCAGCGAGAAGGACCGCTTTGGATTGATGATCTGTGGGGGATGGATCCTCTACACATTGAGGTTTATTGGAAGAAGAATGCCCTTTATTGGTGGTCAGTGGAGAAGGTCCTCCTTAGGTTGGTGGGAGATGTAACCCCTACACACAAAGGATCATTAGAAGAAGAATGCCCTTTATTGGTGGTCAATGGAGAAGGTCCTCTTTAAGTTTATGGGAGATGGAACCCCTACACATGAAGGATGCCCTCTATTGGTGATCATTGGAGAAGGTCCTCCTTAAGTTGATGGGAGATGGAACCCCTAGGGATGAAGGATCATTCGAAGAAGACTTCCCCTTTATTGGTGATCAGTGTAGAAGGACCTCCGTAGATTTATGGGAGATGGAACCCCTACACACAAAGGATTATTAGAAGGATGCCCTCTATTGGTGATCATTGGCGATGGACCTCCTTAGATTGATGGGAGATGGAACTCCTACACGTGAATGATCATTAGAAGAAGAATGCCCTTTATTGCTGATCAGTGGAGAAGGTCCTCCTTAGATTGATGGAAGATCGAACCCCTAGAGATGAAGTATGCCCCTTATTGCTTATCCTCCTTTATTGGACCTGCTTAGATTGATGGGAGCTGGAACCCCTACACATGAAGGATGCCCTCTATTGGTGATCAGTGAAGAAGAACTGCCTTAGATTGATGGTCTATGGGGGATGGAAGATGGACGTCCTACACCTTGAGAGTTATTAGGATTCCTTTTAGTGGTGGTCAGTGGGAGAAGAGCCATGGTGGATAATACTATATTTATTTTATTTTTATGAACCCCTTGCAGATACATGAAAAGTGGTTAACTATCAGAGAGTCGCTAATTGCTTGAGGAACCTTAGCAACCTCTGGAGGAACTCATGGGTTCGTTGGATCTCTGGTTGGGAAAGCTTTCTTAGATCCATATTTAATAATTTTGATGAGTGAAAATATAAACTTACACTCTTAAATGTATAAACTGAAATATAAAAATAATGTTTATAAGTCCCGAGTGAAAGTTTCTTTGTCTCAGTTGTCTATAATACTAGTGGTCGGCTCTTTGTGGTTGGTTTGTGTGGCTATTGCCTTGCATTGGGGATGCGGTGTGCAGTAATCACCCTTTTGATGTAAGTGATCATTCTGCTGTCTAAGCACCTGTATATCCTTTGTATGTCAGGAGAGGTGTGGACTGCCACTGCCTGGCGCAGCTGCTCAACACTCACTAATGGGATGTTCTGTCATTTCCCTGAGGTGCAAATGCTTTTTGTTTCCTGTATGATGCTTTTTCAAGCATTGTATCGGTACATCTTATGAATTTACTCTGGGGTATTCTAGATTTCTTAAAGAATAATTTGGAAAGTGCTGTACCCCAACCAGTCATGTCATATTCAAGGATTTAATTCTAGTAAAGTGATAATTGATGTGGGTTAGTGCACAATGCTATTGCTCACTATAAACCTTTATCAAGGAATCCTCTTTTCTTTTTAGAGTACTGTTTACATGAGGTATAAATGTGTTGCAAGTATTCATCGAAGTGCCGACTGATACTACCAGTGCGTTATAACCGGCATTAGGTTATAAGAATTTCTTTATTCCAAGCAGCCAGCATTGAGATTCATCTTCAAAAAACGGGTTTTGTCCTAACGTTCTTACTCACCATGGACAATGCAAAGTGTATATTTTGTGTACAAATGCATTGCCAGGATATTAAACAGAGTCCTCATTTGCAGTCAGAATACAAAGCTACCTAATAGAATATAAAGCTTGAGATCTTTTTTCCCCCGTTTTGTGCTGCGGGTGTGAAGTAGTTAAATATCCCCTCTTAGGTATATGTGTGTAATGATCCAGATGTCTTTTCCCCCCCTCAATTCCTTTCCTGGTGTTTGCTAAGAGTCAGGCTGAGATCAGGTTTCCAGCTTCTACAAGGAGAAAGGGGAGCCTTGTGCTGATTCTGCTCTGGATGGGAGGTGGAAAGAATTTAACCCCTGCAAGCCATTTCCTTTGACCGTCAAATCTGACATTCCCTTATCAAGTGACAGCTAATTCTAATATTATTTTTTTATTATTTGGTATACTGCATGAAGAGCAGCATAGTCAGGCGGTTGTATGTGGAGTTCTCTACCTCTGTTTATATCTAAAGTTCTGAAGCTAATTATGGTTGTAATTGTAACAACTGATGTGTGCAATGATATGTGGTTTGCAGCAGCCATTCAGCAGGAGCAGATAGGATTACATCTGTGAATCTACAGTACTTCCTCCCCTTTGGTTGGGAACAGTTAAGTTCCGAGCTTTGAATTGCCTGCTAGACTTTCAGAGTTATTCAGGGTCCACATATGTGATTTGACCTTTGCATAACGTCCTAATATTTGTGGCTTGTGACTAATTTGAACAGTTTGTATGGGGCTGGATGGCTGAGAGGTGCTTTTGTTCAAGATCATTACCTTGAATAATTCCTGCAGCGATTAGCTGGGGAAAGGTTGGGGCAGGCTAATCTAAATCTGATCAACAAAGCCTGATTATCTATTAAATGTTTACATCTGGATTTCTATCAGCAAGTTATTAAGTAACCACATGTACTGGTCAACAGCTTTACAAGCAGAGTAGTTCAAGGTTACTGTCACTATGTACATTCATATTTTGGCGACCTGTCTTAAATATATATTCATTGGAGTTTCTGAAGGAAATATACATATATTATTTGATCGAGATCTAATGTATGGAATTTAATCTGTTTGTGAACTTTAAACTATTGACTAAAGCACCTCTAAGCCAAGCTTGGTTTGTGATTTTTTTTTTTGTTTTTTTTGTTTTTTTTTAACAACTTTAAAGTTATTCGAGAAGTAAAAATGCTTGATTTTTTGTGAATTTTGTTGCATTGATGTCTGCAGTGATCATTTGATATATGTATGTTGTTGCTGCCGTCTGTCATTGTTATGTACATTCACATTGCAGACCATAGCAGGTTAGCAACAGTGTTGAAGGGCATTTGGATTTACTGAAGTTTTCGGATGTCCAATGCTCACTTCAGAAATGTCTGTGTAGTTTTGGGCACAGATTATATCTTGAAGCTGTTTTTTGAAACTTGTTTTTAGTAGAAACCTGTTACCTGAGGATGTATATTCTTTTACAGACCTATATGGTACGTGTAACATGTTACATCATCAAATTGTATTTGGTTCACAGGTGTACCCTAAACCAGTACTGAAATGATCTTGGTTTGGTTGTCTTTATACTAATCGTGAGAGAATTGCTGTATTGTTAAAAACATATATTCTGTGGGTAAAGTAGGTAGTAAGTTATGGGGGGGCTTGTTATTTTCATGAAGGAAGTGTAATGTTAAATAGTCGTGGTGGCTCCATTAGACAGTAAACTTTCACTAAATTAGAAGACTCCTTTATACGCTATTCTTACTGCAGTTAGAGTTTTATTTGTCTGAGCCCTGTTTTCGGTTAATTGTGCCTAAGCAAGGATAAAGACATTGTGCTTCTTAGATTATTTCTTTATTCGAATTGATGAAATCTTGCAAAAAATGCTGTTGCGGTGGATTGGAATGTCCGCTTGTTATCATGCCCGGCATTTCAGAAGTAGTAGTAGTAGAAGATTTTAGGAAGGGAGGTTTCCATTATGGTGGGAGATCCACTTTAGGCTGCTTCATAGAT
>NW_027317582.1:0-11596 GCF_032062135.1 Pyxicephalus adspersus | reverse complement strand
TTAATAACTAAGCATCTGGCCTGAACAAACACTGAGCTGTCTGCAAATAGAGCAAAATAGTCACTCTCCGAAGAAGGTAGATGAAAGCTACTGGTTTCAGACAGCAACAACAGCTTTCATGTCTTGCCTGCCCACTGCATGCTAAAAATGTCATTTTCAATGTACTGCTTTTATTACATTCTGCTGTATATTTACTTATTTATGCAAGAAAGTTGTCATCAAGCACAGGGTAATTGTTTCTGTTGTAGGACATAATTAGGAAAGTACCCAGCAGCTGCCAATAGTTGTGTTCTGTTGGTATGACCAGTTCAGAAGCTGCCAAGGTGTTTTCATCGTCCTTGTATGTAATCAGGCGCTTGGATAGAAGGTGATTGCCATATGTAGGAACAGAAGATTGCTCCCTCAGAAAACACTGGTCTTTGTCTATCAGACTGATTGTGCTGCATTTTTTTTGTTTGCCAAATGTCTGAGCTGTACTTTGATTCGGCAGTAATTTAACTCCTCTTCAGATCCTTAATTAAGCTTTTGTTAAAAATGAGAGAGAACTAAAATAAGAAGGAAGGCATGAGCTGTGTCGTCAACAATTTTAATTTCTGGATAACTTTAATCAAACACATAATCCAGGAAAAAAAACACATGTTTATTTCTTCTGCTGGATAAATTACACAAGGTTTATCATGGCATTTTCTAGAATTTTAACAATGCTCACAACAATACAAAATGTACTGGTGAAAGTCGAGACATTGTAAAAGAAAATGATCAAATGCATTTTAGTATCTAATTATTTTTGTTAGTAGAAAGACTAATAAAATGTGCATAGTACATTTTAAATTACCATTAATATCTATTTAATTATACAGTAAAATATATGTTACTGCATTAAACACATGCATTTATTTAAATATATTTTGGAGAAGCTAAAAATTTTAGTGTTTTAATTTGTGATTAAAGCAGAAGCAAAGAAAAATAAAATCATTAAAAATAAAAATTAGGAGAATGTGGATTCTTTATAAAAAAAATGTACGTACATGTTCGAAATTTTCTGTATGTGCAGCACAGTGTGCAATACTGGCATACCCAGGTGATATTAATGAATAAACTGAAAATTAATGGTATAACATTCTGGCCTGGCCAGACTTTGAAAAAGATGTCAGCACCGGCGATGGAGTAAGGAGAGATGACAAAAGTCAGAGTTGGCATTTTTGTTTTTCTCATACCTGAAAGTGTTTTTTTTTTTTTTAATTAAATACAGGCTCCTTAAATGCGCATAGCAAGTTAGCATCATCAGTACATGTCAGGTAACTTTAAAATATCTCTGTCACTAATTTGCTTGTTTAATAGGTAAAATAATTAGGAACACACACAATTATGCAATATAAATTATTATTTATTATAACTCAAAATGGAATACTTTTATTTTCCATTGTAGTAAAGAGATACCATTGGCATCTAAATCCTAAAATGAATCGTTCATTATGAATGCAAGCTCAAATTATGTTGAACACTACCCCACACCAGGCCTTCTCATGTGGTCCTGATCCTCTTGTAGCTAAGAACCAAATCTTGTGAAAAGGTCAAAGTAAATAACTTGAAACAGTATTTCAAGAAAATAAAGCATATAGGACATGTACCATAACTCTGAGAGCCAGCTAATAACACTAAAATATGGCTCACATGATCTCCATTTTAAAAAGAATAGGTGTTTTTTTTAAAAAAAGAAACATTTGTTTCTTGGATTAACAATGGCAATATCTTTCATTAGGTTGTGTGCCTCCAACCATGCAAATTTTGCAGTTGCCATTTAACATTCAGAAATCAGAGTAGTCTGGAAACATGGTGACTTTGGAATAAATAAAATAAAGCAATTACTTGTCAATTCTGTCTATCTAGGTAATTTTTTTAAATGACATTTTTTGTTAAAGATTTTTAATTATTTTACAAAGTGCAACGTAAAACATAGGAGATAGTTACAAAAAATGAAAAGAGAAACATAAATAACAATAGACATTCACCCGTATTGTGTAAACCAATTAGGTGCATGACTGGAAACATTCTGAGGTCCACTAATTATTCCAGTTGTTGTTATAATATATCACCTACATCACATAGTTTTTAGCATTTAGACCATATGTCTAGCAGGTGACTCATTGTTACTGGAATGAACCCTTAAATCCTATATATAGATGTATATAAATGTACCATACGATGCAATATATAATGTCATATGCTAGGTTAAACAACCAAACCCATATTCTTTTTTAGATTCTAGCTTTTTTAGATTCAAAAATCAGTATTGCTCCTAAAAATTACTCCAGCCCCACCTACTTATCAAGGAGATATATGGATTCAAGGCCTTTAAGTGGAAGGTCCAAACATCTTAGCAACAGAAGTAAAAAAATATATACAGAAGACCTAGAAAGAAAAGAAGCTTGGTGGTGAAGAGAAGGAGGGTTGCGCAGAAAAGAATAAACCTTGGTAATTTAAATTTTTAATATAAATAAAATTTCATTGTTTTCACTTTTAGGAATACAGTGCTGTGATTTTTATCTCAGCCACATGCATTCAGCCAGAATTAACAGAGCACGGAACACATTAATAATATGTGCTACCTGCAGAGATAGAAATTTCTGGACGCCTGCTCTTGTACTAGAGTGAATTAGCATGTCTAATATAATCACCTACAAAATGAAGCTAATGACAGCAATTAGTGCATGATTATGAGTTGTCCAGGTTTTTTATCCTGGGGGGAATAATAACACAAGCTGCCTTCTACTAGTGGCTAGAAAAGTAAAAGAAAAAAATGAGAGATTAAGTAAGATATAAAAGGCACCGTTGGTCAGAAATGACATAGCTTATATGACTTAGATCTTAGTAAAAATGGGCATAAACAGAATTCACAGTCTACTAGGGAATAAGTACATAGTATATAGAGAAGGTCAACATATCCCCAATGGTTTAAAAGTGGGCAGGAAATGTTGAAAGATTGATTGTGGCGGTCTAATCTTTTGAAACTTTTCTAGGGCTATATGCCAGTGCCAAGTTTTTAGCAGTTGTATGTTGTTGCTGACCTCATTTGTCAGCATTCTTTTGTGTCTGAGACCTTCCATTATTTCCTTAACTAAGGGACCTCTACCACCCTAAACTTTGCCAAAGAGCTAGTGGGATACACTGTTGAAAAACCAATGGGCACACTTTTCTCAAATTCTATTAAAAGTCACTAAATACAATCAGCACAAACTTTATTGGAAAGACCATGAATGCACGCATTTCAAACTGTGTAAAAGAGGAATAAAAGAGATAAAAAAACAGTAAATGATGTGCATTACCTGAAACGCCAGGCAACCAAAATGATGATGCTGATACTGATGGGATCATTATCTGTAATCAATGTCTATTATTTCAAAGTGTATTTATTTCATTAATTTTAATACAATAGTAAAAAATCTAAAAGAGGGTTAATGAGCTGAAGAGTTTTGGGACCCATAGCTTAGAATGATTGAAATACATTGGTGCATTTCAAGCAGGTAGCATGTGAGAAAAGAAGGCCCTGGGTGGCCCAATGACCCAATTCTGTAAACTTTAGCCTTATGCCCTGTTTAATATTGATATTGCTCTGAAACTGGATTTGTGCTTTATTAATGGGACATTAATGAAGTTAATATTGAGGTTCCTATTTTGCTTCTGAAAAAGTTCTGCTATGCTCTGCATTTGCAGCAGTATTAAACTATGCAGACTTTCTGGGAAGGAACAAAAATGAATTCCTTTTTCCTCAGGGTTCCTTGCAAAAAGCGTTAAACCCGTACTTTTTTCAGGTGGTTATTAAACTTTGTATTGTAATCCGATTGTCATACATTGTATGGCAATCGGATTACAATTGTAAGAATATACTCACCCGGTCCCTGCAGCTCCTCCGGACATGTCCTTCCTCTTCTGTGTTCTTCCGGCGAGTGCAGTGACGATGTCCGGGGTTTCCAGTGACGTTGCTGCATGCGTCGGTGCGGGCGGGAGGCGGGGCGGGAAATTCAAATCACTTTTTGTATTGAACTCAATACAAAAAAGCTGTATTAAGTCCAATACAAAGAAATCTTTATATATTATATATATAATTGTATTATATATATGTATTATATAGGCTACTGTACTAATACATTACATTACATTCAACTTTTTTTTAAAGATTTTTTTTTAAAGATTTTTTTTTTTATGTTTTATTAAAAAAAAAATTTATTATTACATTTTTAAAATTTTGCGCCCGTCGATGGGGGTCGTAGCGGGAAATTCAAATATTTTGTATTGGATTCAATACAAAGTCCTGTATCCAATAGTATCTGATGGGTATGAAGTGCTGCAATTTTCAGTACTCTTTCCTTTCTCAAATACCTGTCTTTAAAACTCCATCACATAGCCAAAAGTTGTAGGTCCCAGTACTGTCTTTTTACATAGCTAACATGGCTTAGGGCAGCAGGGCTGGCAGGTATGGTGCATTACTGATGGTCAATAAAATATTGATGTGCATAACGGGTTCCAGAATGCCACTGTAACAGTGCAATGTGTGTTTTTGTTGTTGCCCACCTGTGCATTTTTGTGACACACCCTTTGGATCTAAATGTATAAAACCAATCTGCTGGCACAATGGAGTCACAGTGTGCCTATCCTTCTAGTCATTAAATCTAGGTGTGCTCATGAAGAGGGAGCCAAATGTCTATTGAAGCCAATTTTCCCCCAGCCTTAGCATATCTTGAACAGCTGTGCTTTCTGATCCTGGTAATATGATGCTAAGGATAGCCCAACAACTGGAGCAAAACATAGTCTATGGAAGCAAGATGAGTCAATTTAGCCCTCTTCAGCTTCCTGCCTTTTGCAATATTATTTTGGTCTGTAATGTTGCCTTTTTCAGTGATGGTCCAATAGCAATGTGCAACATGCAGGAAGGGATGCAAACTTTACCTACTATTAGGGGATGGGGGCTATGAGCCTAGCATCATACTGTACCCAAAAAACCTGTGCTTTTTACAACCCCTGATCTAGCTGAACCTAAGGATATTGTAAGCTCTTGTCTCTGGGTACTTACTTACATTTTCAGAAATCAATGTCACATATTATCTTCTGGAAGACAACTTTGGCAAACTGGTCATTGCAAATACCACACATTCTAAATCATTTTCTATGATAACCCTTGCACTAGCTTTTTCACATTGTCAACTCAGTCAAATTTATCACATAATTGAAAATTCTTCTGACATATAACTTGTGCTAGAAGTCTGGGAGCTGTGTAGTGGTGTCATCATACACTTCATGGATGAGTGCTGCTGCTGCTGCACTTCTGTGTAGTGAAAGTAACCCAATAGCTGCACTGAAGGCACCTCCTGAGAACAGCCATTTAATAGAAGGCAAATCACAAGCTAAAGGCTCTTTGTCCACTTCTCCAGCAGATTCTCACATACTATAGTGTTTAGTGTCAAGGTATGTGGAATGACTGACTTGTTATCATAAAATAGTGACAGATATGATTTGCTCATAGAGAGGGTAACACCAAGAAGGAGAATTATATTAGCTAATACCTTTAAACATTCTAAATTAAGGACCCAAACATCATACATGCTTTAACAACATACATATTGCAAGCAGAAAATTGTATTACCCTTTTTATATAATGTATTATTGGCAGTGTGTCCACTCCTTTTCTAATATTTATATTTATATTATTAGTGAATGTTCTTAAAGGTCCTAAACTCAGAAATACTAAAGCAAGGAAAAGAAATGCAACTAGCATTTTAGGCATAAGTTGAGCACTACATCCTGGTACTGCAACTTCCTTGCTCTCAGAAGCTCTGGAGAAGACTTGAAAGCTACTTAGATTCTGTGCTAAAACGTATGAAGCACTTATGGTTGGTGTCTATTGTAATTAGCTGAATCTGCAATTATTTAGGCTGACTTTCCAGTGGAGACAGTCCCACGTGGTTGGAGGATTGGACGAGATCAGCACTAGTAAGCCATTTAGGGCTTTTTTGTAAGCACTGTGTACATACCCCTATTCTGCATGCATGGTGTAATTTTCCTATTCTAAACTACACATTCTAAACTACACATTCCATGTGCCATGCCACGAAACTCCTTTAGCATCGCTCTATATTTCATGCAATGTTCCCAATTTTGGCCAAAGATTACCTATTTAAAAACACCTCTAAAATGCCATTTTTTGCATTGTAAATTGTCCATCTTGGATGAGATTTAGACTCACTTTCGGACCCAAGAACATTGGATTCTCTGTATACTGACTACAGCAAAAATTTCGTAAAAGACAATTATCGGACCTCTCAGTTTAATATTTCTTTGACAGTGTCATAGTGCCACAGTTATTGGTAGGCATGGTAAGAGGCTTTTCTCTTCCAGGATATGTAATCACTTGTATAATTAGGGAAGCAGTATCTATGTAATTATTACCCACTTAACTTTACATCTAAATAGTGCATGGTTTATCTCTAGTCAGGACCAATAGCCCAAATTTCTTATTACTACTGACTTGGGTAGCAAATGTCTCCCTGCCCCCCAGTCCTCTCCTCCTCTGCCTTGAGGTTCCAACTGCTATAAAGTCTTGATCTAGCAACCACTACACCTTCCTTACCATCTCATGTCTCACCTAATGGAAACTGTAGTTTATTATTAGTATACACACATTGTGATAAAAAAATGATAACTTTTACCTGCATAGTAGTTTTTGATAAGTTTATTAAGTGTCTTTACATGCTGTTCACATTCCATAGTTTTTGTATGTGAGCCACCAGTGGGTATGAAGATCTATGTCTTTACCATCTTGTAGAAGCTATAAGTAGATTGTTCATCCTCCTGTTTATATGAAAGATTGACTCATTCCTATTTATTACATGAAGCAGATAACTTGTCCCCATGAGAAATAAAGCTGTAAATGTATTTTATATGATTCATAGAAATGAATTGCAGAAACATGTCTGAAAGTGCTTATTTCAAGTTAAACACATCTTAGTGCTAAAAAAAAAGAAAATTCTCAGGACACAATGCACATCAATAGAATTATTATCCATAGATTTTAGTACATCATCAGTACTGTTGCGAACATTCAGTTCTACTGATAGAATGCTTCTTATAACCCCAGCAGAACATCATTCTCTACTACACCTACAGAGTGTCATTTTGTAACATTTTTGATTTGTGGTGTGCCGCAGGATTTTTTCAATGTAAAAAAATGTGCCGTGGCTCAAAAAAGTTGAAAAACACTGGTCTAGATATTGTATATATACATCATTGACCCAGCACCTTTATCTCCATTACTGTATGTGTGGTTGTTTGTACATTGTACAACACCATAAAAGCAATGGAACTATATAAATCAATCTTATTATTTTACTGCTAATAATAATATTGTACTTAAAGTCTATATTGAGCACATTTTTTTATTTTGAATAGTATGGTGAGAGGTAAATGGCAAATGGAAAACGTGTTTTGGTGACAACTGTCTAAAGAGATTTCCTTTTGTGTATGCAGGTCAAAAAGTTATTAAAAAAAGACAGGGCTTTCCATTATTTCCTACCTCATCCAAAATAAAGAAAAATATTTGGTTTTAGATTTACAGTCATTTGACATTATTATGTTTTTAGCATGCCTGAACAAACAAACGTTTTGTTTAATTAAACAGTACATACAGATAAATTTGATATACTTACACAAATGACATTTAATTTATGTGGTGTATTAATTCTCATAATCTAAATGAATAAAAACTCAGTTATGTCATGTTGAAAAGTTAGTACACCTGTACATTTACCTCTAGTTTAAATTAAACCGATGAAATCTTGGTCCAGATAAGGGGGCAACTATAAAAACCCTCTTAGAGAGTGTTCTGGGGGAACCTGTCATATTTAAAGTTCAGATATCTCAATTCTATTGTTATGGTTTCAGTTGTTATTGATGTGTAATATAATAATCATGCCAAGATCGAACAAGCTATCTCGGGCTCCCAAAAAAAGCTTGTGGATTCCAAGTCTGACAAGGGATTACAAAATACTGACCATTTATTTGTCATATATCATTCCACTGTAAGGAAAACCATCCTCAAAAATACATTTTAAATCATTGCTAATTTGTTTTAGACTAGCTTCTCCTGACTGATGCTAAATGGAAAACCTTTAAGTCATCATGGGATCTGCTGGTGACTCTTGTGTCAGTTATAGTCAGAATAGGTTGTGCCAATTTACCCATCAAGGAGGGTGTGCCAAAAATACTTTTCAGTCCGAAAAGGAACATTAGAGCAGGACCACAGTTTGCTTTTGAACATATAGGTAAAGATCAGGCCTCCTGGAACAATGTGCTATGAAATGATGACTATGAACAGAACTGTTTGGCCCCAGAAAGACATGTTTTGGGCAAACCGAATACAGCAGGTAAATAAAACAGTGGTTTTATTTAAATGCAATTACAAATGCTTACATCATTTGTAAACAGTGGAATAAATGTAATAGTTTGGGGTTGATTCGCTGCTTAGTGGTCTTGACAGCTTGAAGTCATGGCCCCTGATTCATCAAGCAAAATCGGATTATCGGTCGCGCATTCGTATTAGCGATCCGGAATCGTGCGCGATCGCGCTATTCAACAACCGGAAAAGCTCGCGCACGGAGCCGCGCTTATCCGACAGCTTTTTACTGGCGATCATGCATTAAAACAAATAATTCAGAGGAAGGAACAGCTTAAAAACAATCACAATTGTCTTTTTAAACTGTGTGTCCTAGGAGATTGGAAAGGAGATCACATAACAATACATTTTCACAGACCTTACATTGAAGAATCCCTTCCTTATCTGGAGAGGCAAAGAGTGCCATCTTGTTCTTTTTAATGTGGAGCGAATAATTGGGAAAAGAGTTCTCTATATGGACCGTTTATATATTTATACAGGGTGATCATATCCCCCCTTATACGTCTCTTCTCAGGGGAGAATAGATTCAATGCAGCCAAAACTGGTCTTCATATTGCAGATTAGCCTTGGCCAATGCTTTGTACAGGGGAAGGGGGTCTGTACAATTTATATATCCACTGTATATTCACACCTTCTCTTTTCTCCATCAACAAACATTTTACTTGTGTGAGGAAGATGGGAAGAAACCCTGTGTAAGCTCCAAGTGGGTCTTGATAGAGCTTTCATAGGATGTAAGACTCCTTTTCTACCTTCACTTGGAAATGATGGTGCCTGCTGATTGGCCCCTAAGACACAGAGAAATGTATTTTGAGAAACTTACATGATCCACCTTAATCAGAGGTACTGGATATTTTACGTCACTTTCAACACCTGAGTGATGGACAAGCAAAATATGTTTTTTACATTTATAGGGGTAGAGAGAGAACAACATAAAATGATTTGCCCTGCTTTCTTATTCTCGTATAAAACATCCCACCATTGGCATAGGTCCTTGATTCAGCCAGGTAATTGTTAAAAAATGACTGTATTGTACGTATTTCTAATTATTCATTCCAAGAAAACTTTTACAAAACGGTCTATTTTTGTAAGGTAAAAACTAATATTTTGCTATTTGACAATTTTAATTTACAAGGAAGCTCAGGGCAATATTTTCACTCATTTTCTCCTGCAGAATCATTTTTGCTAGTCTATTCATAACAATGTTATGCTATTTTTTCTGACACTACTGTTTTGGCATATTATATTGTTTTCAAAGGAGGGAAGCTAGAAAGGTATTTTCCCTAAGGTGATGTATTTTGGCTATTCTCCACATTTTATTAATTTGCTAACCTTTTCTTTACACCAGTTTTTACCTTGTGCTATACAGTATAATTGTCCATGTTCAACGTTTTGAAGCAGATCATAATCAAATGAAATTTTCCCCGAACAGTGAAAAGGAAAACAATTTCAGTAGTATAGTCAGAATTTAATCTTGGGCTATAAGTAAAGATATATTTTCAAAAATGTTGAGGACAGATAAGTGTTTGACTTATACACACAACTATATAATACAACTATTATATAACACAACTAACACAACTATTATATTACCACCATCTGTGATTTACTAAATCAATTTAATTATGAACATGCTATGTTTTTCAAGCAAGTCTTCAGTTGTTTTTATAACATTGTCAACATGACAGCTAAAGTAATTACACAACACAAAAAAGCCTACTATAATTACACCATTTATAAATACAATACGGATTCAGTGCACCTTGGCATCAATGCAGGTTAGCCTAGCTTCTTTAGAATATATATATATATATTAGAAGTAAATGGTAGTGATTAGCCAAATTGCCCAATTCTGCTTCACTCATGTTTTTGCAAAAAACAATACAGTTAATGGGAATGTAAAATTTAGGATTAAAAAAGTTTAAAGAGTTTTTTGGTCTTAAAATTACATCTACTAGTTTGGGAAGCTCCTCGCAACCCTACTTGACATTTCTGGTGACATCAATGCAAAGCAAAGGGGTGGTGGTGGAGAGACCCTGAAGAAAAGTTTATGGAATCAGGACCACACAACCATGACAAGATAGAAAAGTAAAGGATTATAACATATACTTATAACCAAAATGGAAAAAATAAAAACAAAGAAAACAAAATACACAATCATTGTTGTACAGGGAAACGGGATACCATCCCCTTAATTTTCATTTTCTTTAGGAAAAATCTTTTTTCCCAAGAACCAAAAGACCTGATAATACCTGGGATCCTTCCCCATAACTCTAAGGAGATATTACCACCTGAGCAACAGTAGTCCAAACTGCTTTTTTCTTCTAACACCATCTATCAAGTTACTTCAAGTATATTACTGACCACAGGGGAACATTCCATACTATATGTGTATGATCAGACTGATAACCACTTCCTTCTTACTGTTACCATCTTACAATTATCAATAATCTACTACTAATATAAGTCTCTATGAATCCCCTGAAGAAGCCAAATGGCAAAACGCGTCAGAAAAAGAGACAACCTTATAATATGTGAAATTATCAAATTTGATCACTAATATTGATACTGTGTTATGTTTAATGCATGTTTAATATATTTCTCCTAATTTTATAATTTAATAGTAAATTTAGTTTGTGTGTCTATTTTGATGATCTCTTATATCCAGACAGAAAACTCTGCCTGGAGTTCTCAACTCTATGCAACTTTTAACTATGGAATCGAACATTTAAATAGAAGGCAAAACTGATGATTTTCAACTCTTAAGTCCTTAGCAAAAGTGATATAAATGGAAAAAGTAAAAGGCATTTTTTACACAGCTTCACAATGTTCTACAAATATATATATATTACAATGCACGCTCTCAGACAACAGAATCTGTTTTTTATTGAATGATTACAATTGAAAAAGAAAGAACGACTATTAAAATGGTAACATTTGTCAATAAAATAAATTAATCATGAAACATTTGTGTATATAAGCCTAAAAATGATCTCTACTACTCTTTGCTGTCTTTTGGTCAGTTAAATAAATACTACTTTAATTTTTTTGTTATATCTTTTTGATAAATATAAAAATACCAAGATTAGTTTCCAATGAGCTTGTGGACTACAGAACAACTCCATCTGTGTTATGGAGACAATGGACCTGCTT
>NW_027317581.1:0-11612 GCF_032062135.1 Pyxicephalus adspersus | reverse complement strand
TTACAGTACAAATAGAAAAAATCAGCAAATCTGGTTTGTTTGAAAGGATTGCAAGAAAAAAGGTCCTTCTCTCTAAAAAGATGGTAGCACAGTTTAGGTTTGCATAGTTGCATCTGAACACTCCACAAGAGTTCTGGAAAAATGTCCTTTGAAAAGACAAGACCGAAGTGGAGATGTTTGGCCATAATGCATAGAGCCACATTTGGCAAAAACTATAGCCCGAACGTAAGCGCAAACATCTCATACCAACTGTCAAGCAGAGTGGTGAAGAGATGATGATTGGGCTTGTTTTGGAGCCACTGGATCATTAGGTGAACCATGGCATACCCTGTATGGCAAAGTATTCTAGAATCGAATGTGAGTCAATCTGTGTGACAACTAAAGATTGTCCAAAATTGGGCTATGCAACAAGACAATGATCCCAAGTGCATCAGCAAATCTACAACAGAATGGCTTTTTGTAAAAGTCCAGTCAAGGTCCAGATCTCAACACCATCGGAATGTTGTGGTGGGACATTAGAAGAGCTGTGCTTAAACCAATGTCCACAAACCTAAATGAATTGAAGCAACATTGTAAAGAAGAGTGGGATGACATACCTCTACCGAGATGTGAGAGACTGGTAAAGTCTGACAGTAAATGATCACATCAAGTTGTTGCTGCTAAAAGTAGTTCTACTATATGTCAACATGTGATGTTTTTATTTTTTCCACATACCACTTCTCTATTTTGACATAATGTTTGTTGATGATGATATATTCTCTCCACTTTAGAAGGGTGTTTAGACATTTAGGCATAATCCACTCAGCTGTAGGCATGTCTGTTAACCAGCTTTCACGTTGACATTGTAATATTGCTTTCTTGATGAAAGGTAGGATGCTTTTGTCATGTGTGACAATGATGGGGAATAGTGTTGGTCGAATAGCTCACTATTCGATTCGGCAGCTATTCGCTCGAATATAGCAAAAAAATTTGGGTGGTCAAATGTCAAAGTCGAACACCATTAAAGTCAATGGGAGGAAAAATTTGGGTTTTCAGCATTTTTACAGTATATTGAAGGGTTGTCTACCCTTGTAGAAAAGGTAAAAATGTTGAGTATAGGTACATTTTAACATGAGGTTCTTGCATCAATTTATTGCCACAGCAAACTTGATTGCTTGGATGGGTTTGGATGGGTTTCATGTGCAGGACTTCAGATATCAAGTATTTCTCTAATTACTAAGAATGCACAAGACATTTAAATTAACTGTCTCTTCTTCTGCACACATACAGTTACTCCTTCTTTTTTTTTTCATATCCCATGCACAAAGCATCAATAACACCAGTAGTCCATTGGTCATTGCTCAGCAACTCATTGTGGTCTTGTCCTTAGGGCAACATAGGCAGTTTCCTTAGGCCCACTCTGAAGGCCCCCTGTCATTCTGCCACGTGAAACGTTGCGTTCCCACTTTGACAGCAGTGGGGGAAGGGGGTGCACTGCCATTGCTTATGGGGTCCCACAGGGTCTACCAGTTTAATTTTTTTTTTTTTTATCAAGTCCATAAAAGCATGTAAACTATTGATCTACAAGAAAATGTCAGACAAAGTCAGGAAAGATTCTTCACCTTGGTGGCCATTTCCTGGTTGACCAGTAGTCTGCACACTTTTTATAGAGAACTCTAATCAACAGCCCAGGTCCACGATTTTGTCCTTTCCTATCTCTGAAGGTTTTCCAAAAATGTGTGCAGACTATGTCAATCTTCTAGGTCAAGACTTACTGACCACATTGGTCATTTTCTTGTAGACCAGAAGCTCGTATTGTCTTGTAGACACATTTTCACTGTAATTTTTATAGGCTGCTCTATTTATGTTAAATGTCACATGTTTTGTTGTGTGAATTATAATTATTTGCTTAGGTTTGAGTCTGGTATCACATTAGCTTTGGTCACTCTAGCTCTGCAGGATAATGTGTAATAACAACCAGTTCTGTTGTAGCCATGTGCAATTTTGCTAACATACAGCAACTGGCCCTACTTTTCCATGAAAATTTGTGGGTCTGAATCACTGAATCCCTTGCCTTCTAACAAGCAGATAATGAATATAAAAAGCATATTGTTAGCACTAATAGGGAGAGACTGTGCATCATAAATACTGTGGATACCAGAGTAAACTTAGTTCCATACCTGCTCCAGAGGACTGCAATACATTGATGAATAATTATTGTAATTATCTGTTTTTTTCTGACAAAATAGTTTGTCTATTCAGGACGTGGCAAATCTTAGCATAAAACACATATTTAGCAAAATATAGGTGCACATTTTGTGAGCATAAGCATACAGATGGTAATTGCTCTTCAGGCCACATCCAAAGATTCTAAATTCAGTTTGATCACCTTGCACTTACCCAATAGTGCACTGTAAACATATTATTTAACTATTCCTAAAACCTAACCACATCAGGATATAATACACAAACAATGACTCAATTTTTTAAAAAAATTTGATAGAGCTG
Source organism: Pyxicephalus adspersus (assembly GCF_032062135.1). Lineage (NCBI taxonomy): Eukaryota > Metazoa > Chordata > Amphibia > Anura > Pyxicephalidae > Pyxicephalus > Pyxicephalus adspersus. Next base: position 9,125 of record NW_027317581.1, on the reverse strand, counting down.
TTTCAAAAATGATACTTTTAAATGCTATTTTATAAAGTCCAACCTTTGTAATGATTTCTTGTCATAGTAATTGCCTGATAGTGAATTTGTTTGTCAGTTTGCAAGATAGTTATCCTTTGTTCTGCATCACTGCATGAAAATAGTAACCTGAGCTCTGGGAAACTTTGCAAATGCAATCATCAGATATATATGCTTTCAGAAATGCCTGAAATCCATAATCAATTTAGGCTTCAAAGATTGGAAACAAGAAAATAATCTATAAAATTTATATACGATTGCTCATTTTTCAAGCTTTCCATAACTGCCTGAAGTATAAGCAATTTTAAAAAAAGTAATTTCCTAATACTTTATTGACTGCATGGGTCAAGGTATACTGACCTGGAATGGTATATCGTAAATCAAGTTCTGATAGCTTCTAATGAGAGCAACAGAATTGACATAAAACATCCATTTACATGGGCAAGAAGTTTTGTAAGGCATTCTTTTATAATAATAATAATAATAATAATAAAATAAGGAAGATGGTGGTGTCTGGTGGTTTCTCCCTGCCAGCACAAAGTAAGGAGTCAAGGGCTCTGCGGAAATATATATAAGTATAATTTTTTTAATTTTAATGACAGTTCCACCTTACGTCGTAAATAACTCCCATACTCTCAGGTAGGCAAGAAAAAGACTAAATAATATACCTAGTCATTTTTCTACACCAACTTCCAGCGCTTTTTCTGAGCCTTGGCTAATACAGAACATCCTGGGTATTGAGGACTCTATGACATACCATACTTGATTATGCCCTAGTGCGAGTAGCAGATTGATATTACCAAACATGCAGAGTATGCCATAATATCATTGTTTTGTTTAAATTTTAACACCAGTTGAATCAGTATTTTATGCAGGCATGAATATGGACATGTGTACATATGTGTACATTCCTTGGGGAAAGAGGGGCACCAGGCTTTGTAAAGACAATGTCACTTTGCCCTAGAGGGGAAGGGACTTTGGCTCTGATCTAATAAAGTTCCAGGCTTTTCCAAGGCTGGAAAACATTGCAGATTGGTGGATAAATTAAGTGATATAGCAAACCTGAATTAAATATTTAAAAATTGTCTGCTATTACATGGAAAGTTTTTGAAACCCTTATCTGTGTCATAGCAGGCCACAGAGGGAATTGTTGAAAGGACAGTAAAGTAAAGAATACATGATTATAGTTATGAATATTTACCTGCATAACTGCTAGTTTGTGCACTATTATGTGCTTTGATCCAGTCCAGCATTGCCAACTTTTGTCACCTGATAGCACATGCTTTTTAAATCCAGTACAGGCTTGCTGGATCTCTCATGATAGTCAATGTTCTCCAGTCTTGAAGAATGTTAGTACTATTGATTTGTAAATTTGATATACAGTTTACCCTTTATTAGTTACGACACTGAATTACATTACATAAATTATTTAAAAAAAAAAAACTTAAGGAAAGGTGTTTTTGCTTTCCATCAGTGGAGCTAAGGTATTTTTAAAATGTTATTCTGACCTGTGAATACTTTTCATTTGTTGATATCTGCATGTTGACCAGTCATGCAGTACATCTATATCCCTTTATTCACATTGATCACCATACTCTCCATTGGATTTTACACTTTCGATTTTGACCTAAAGCAGACAATTAATAGCAACTGAAAGGTTCTAGCCCAGTGCCTCCAACCATATTCTGATGGTCTCCAGCACTTCTGGGTAGCACAAATGATGCTACAACTGCCTTTCACCAGAGCTGTGAGCTTGAAATCACACAAAAATGCACTCTTGCAATCAGCTTTGCGAGCATTGTCACTTGAAAGGAGAAGGGGTGGGGGGACAAGGTTTTTTTTTAAGATTAACTGCTTTTTACTTTTTACACAATTTCTATTAAGGAGGAATGTAGCCTTCCATTCAAAAAAAAGTTCTGCTTCAAATGCTGCAGGTATTTCTAAATATTGAAAAGTTGTATATATGTATCAGCATGTGTGTTGGAGTTTGTTCTTGGTGTTTGTCCTGACTTCCATAATCCATGTTAAATCCTCCTATGATAGCACAGTTTTCTTATAAAAGGTATTTGTCAAATGCTGTCCTTTGCAGGAGTATGCATCTAATCTAAACATATCCATTTTTACTATGATTCTGTGAGCCCTAACTTAAGTGTTTGATTAAAAAGATGTTATGCAATATGACAGGCATTGAATATAATTCAATTTCAGCTAAATAAATGGCAGACCAGAGTTTTGAGATAAAACTTGAAAGGAGACTAAAACATTTAAATCATACTGTAGATGTATTTTAATTAAAGAAACACACTTAGGCTAAAGTTGGCCATGATCGCTAAATGTAGGGTGGACATGGGAACCTAGAGAGAGTATTTAATTGTCTAGCAAAATATGATCCCTGCTAGCAAAACCCTGGAGGAGGATGGAGCAATTAACTATAGTCCAACTATGCCAACAACAGCTTTATCCAAGAATTGTTAAATATCTAATGGTGTTTATAGAAATGTGGATTAACCCTTGATCTAGACTAAATTAATCCTATATTCATCTATGTGTACTTTTGAGTTATAATATTTGCCAAAACAAATAAATAAAGTAAAATAAAAATTATTATTAAGACAAAAAGTTGGCTCAGTGGGCTTTATGCCACTGAATTGTCACCGTTTCTGTATTGGAATATAATTTAATGATCCAAACGTTCTAAATTTTCTGTCTCTTGCCATTAGTAATAATAATTAAAAAAAAAACTTTCATATTTGTGATCAGTGATTTAAGATATCAAACTAGAGTTACAGTGATAAAATCTTTTCTTCAGGGTGTTGTTTGTGCATATGAATGTACACTATTCCTCCTTCTCCCATTAATCAGCATTGAAGGTAAAGGATACACTTGAAACATAGCTCAATAACAAAATGCTTCTTAAGCCAGCAGCTTGTTCTATTGATATAAACATGACACGTCATTTAATAGGAATAGGAAAAATGTAATCTTGACATATAACCTTTGAGCAAACTATTTCATTTATTTATTTTTTCCTGCTGTGATAAATGTATGAACATTATAACCTTGTGAACTTCTAAGTGACCATGTATCTCTTGAGACTATTTTGAACTGTGAAGAATAAATTACAAATACGTGCACAAACATTTCCTTGATCATGACTGATTTATAATATTGACTTTGGAGCTCATTAAAATGTTTTTTTTTTATCTTAATTTCCCGGTTTGAGCTTCCTTTCCATGATTACGTAAAGGGCCACATTCTCATTTACTGCTTGTTTTCCTAAATCACAGACTTGAATGTCATAGATCTGAAAATCAGCAGTGGTGTTTCTGGTTGACAATCACATATACTGTATAACAAACAGAAAAAACAGCATTATCATCCGCTCTAGTACACTAAGATTTGCTTTAATTAAATAATCAGGGACAAAGATCAGATTCATCCTTGGTTTTGCAAAACTGACCAATAATTAAACCAAGATTCTCTTATCCTTATACCTTTTATCTAACAATAAATGGATTTAACAATACATAAATGGGCAAAATTCTTCAGTTTATCCATATATATTAATATATATATATATATATATATATATATATATATATATATATATATATATGTTTGTGTGTGTTTTTTGAGGATAGATGTTCCAAAATAATAGACACTAACATTTTGTGCTCATGGCACCATGTTGCAGCAAAGCTGAATTCTGAATTTATATTAAATACACTCATTGGTCTCTGTATTAGGTACACCTTGCTAGTACCAGGTTGGACCCTTTTTTGCCTTCTGAACTGCCAACATCCTTCATGACAAAGATCCTGGATGTGCTGGAAAAAAAAAAAAACCTTACATTGCAGATTGCAAAAAAATGCTAAACAGATTTTGTGAATTTCTCTTGCTCATCCCTTGTTAGAAAGGGCAAAAAATATGATTAAATATTATCAGGACAAGGAGTAAATCAATGTCTCTTTTCTTGGCAGTTTCATATTTTCACCAATGCTATTAAAAAAAGGGATTACGTTAAACTGGCACATAAACCAAGGACAAGGATATTAGAACACCTATTAGAAAAAAATTATATGTGATATAATTTCTTGTAAAATGTCCAATTTCCCAAGAAAAACTGACAACTGTAAGCCAAGGTATAATTAAATGTATCCCTTGTAGCCAGACTATTCAGCAAAAATAAATTTATATAAGTAACTCATATAATTCTTAAGTAATGACTGTTAATGTATGTCTCTGTAGCTATATGCAAGTAGAACAAAATCTGTGCATGTTTTACAACTAACAGAATTGCTAGACCTTTTCTATTTAAAGTATCAAAACTTAGCAAGATGGTGTACCAAGTCAAGATCATACTTCTTTTGAAAATAACAGAAACATATATCCCAGAAATTGCATTATAAAGGAGGATTAAAAAGGAGAAACATTAAAAGGCACTGAGCATAACACTGTCATCTAGTGGCAGAACTACTAAATACAGTGTTATTGAGAATAGTTGTTGCATGTATGTCTGTATAAACATTTGAAGTTAGTCAGACTTAGTCAGTAGTAGTTTTGTGGTAGTATCCTTTAACATCTTATCTCTTTCACAGTATTTAGGTACAATCACATTTGATCCACAAGGGTGCAGATGCTAAAATCAATGTGCTTAAAGCAGAACTTATCCCAGCCAACTCACTGCTCTGCATTCCAGGCAGCCTTCTCTCTTCTATTCTTCTGCTTCCCGAGGATTTTCAGGCATCTTGATTGGCTGTGCTGGGATGACAACCCAACCTTCATCAAGGCACACAAGGGAAGTCAGGAATGCCAGGTTTCCCTGGCAACTAAAGCTAAGGTTGCGCATGTGTAGCTCAGCTTTTTATCAAAGACTCGGGGTGATCAGGCAGGTATGTTGCATTATCGCATCAGGGACATCACATGTCTTTTTCTGCAATTATGACCTGCCTGATCATACTAACTTGGGAGTTGAAATGTAATTTTGTTCAAGCTTTGTGCAACCCTATTTGTCCCTATAGACAACTGTTGGTTAAGACATGGGTTCTCTGAGAACTTCAAGTAACTGATATTTTTTCAGCTTCTGTAGAAAACAATGTCACTTAAATGTGCTTTTTGTTGGACAAGGACATTGGGCTACTGACTAATTTGAACAAATAACCACTTGCAGATTTGCAGGTCTTAGAATCACCTCTCCACATATCCTATGAGTTCTGGGTCACTATTTACAGACAATCTCAGGTTCATGTCTTCATGATAATAACATCTACTGCCTAGCCACTGCCCGCTGTCATTAAATTCCTCATTTTATCCATCTCAATGGTCCTTTACCACACCGACAAGGAGGTCTACATGCTCATTGTAGTCTTCATTTTGCTCTATTTCAAACTTTGCTAACACCCCATGTTGTCTATTTGACTACAACCTTATAACATCTGTTCTGCTTCCATTTCAGCTTCTGTTGCCTCCCAGTAAAATCAGTTTTACAAAAACACACTGCCCATCCTTAATAATTATGCACACTCCTTTTGGCACTGATCAGAAATCCTTATGCCATTTTTATTAATTCAATTTTTTCACTACATCAGGTATTACATTACATCAGTTGACTAAGAGGTGAATGCAGTGGTCAATAATTGACATTTGATCACTTCCTGACCGTCTGTATTTGGGAACAATGTTCTCTGGTTACTCTAATCTCTTTAGTGTAACATAATGTTTAGTGGTTTAGAACAACCTTCTTAAGATTTCCCAGGTTATTTAAAAGAACTCCAACAAACTGCAAAACCAGGTTTAGTTTAACAAATCCTTTAAACTTTATACATAAAGTTAAACCTGGCAGATGTAAAAGACACGATCTAATGTAGCTCAGTATTTATGAAGACCTTTAAACCAGAAGATTACTTAAATCATTCAGAATATTATACATTTTCTGAAAAGGGAAACCCTGTACAATAAAATACAATACAATATTTTTTTTTATTATATATTTGTGTTTAATGAAGAGATACCAAACATCTCAGGTCTCCAAACTGTGCACACCAGTTAAACAACAAAAAAGTAAAGTACTCAAAATTGTCTATAAGTGATTCTTTAAAAGCTTTTGTAGATCATCTGCTTGGAGCTAAAAAGTTGTTCTTCTTACTCTAGCATGGCAATAACTAATATATGTAGAGTACCTGGATGTATATATATGGATGTATGCATAGGTGATTCGAGGGGACATGTAAAAATATATATATGATTTTTTTTATAATAATGCATAAATAATACATTTTATTAAACATCAGGGGTCTATTGGACACGTTCACATGCCTTTAGATTGATTGAGTTGCGAGAACCATATAGACAGTTTGGATAACTAATGTAAAAAGACTCCTGGCCAATCTAAATTCCACACCTACGCCAAAGGACACAAATAGTTCAATGTATTTTTTAAGTTTATGTAGTATAAGTACCTGAGATTGATTTATATTATCCTTTAGTAGCCCCCGTCCAGCAAGGCTCAAAATCAGAGTGAGAGAAGCATCACAAGGAGTTTACAGAAAACAAGTTAGGAGAGGAGAGCAGAGAGCTGGAGAGATGAGCTGTCATTATTATACCTGTAAATGTTGCTAAACTGCAGCAGAGAAACAATCTGGTCTCCTGGCCTACCAGGCAAGGCTGAGCTTTATAGACCAGCTGTTTATCTCTCTTATCTACATGGACAGAAATACAAAACATTTGGAAGGTACAGGAAGGTACATTAGCTTATATATATATATATATATATATATATATATATATGTAAAATGCACACACTAAGCTGCATCTTTTAGAAAAAGTTGAGCTTATACTTGATTTCTTACCTACCCGGCAGCCATGATAGTTCTGTAATAAATCACCTTTCCTTGTTACTAATGTGTTTATTGTTCTGCAGATAAGTAATGCATATGTATTAGTACATGTGATTGCAATGCATTGATTTGCAATAAATCTTTGGTGTGATACATGTTTATTGTTCTCTGGAGGTAAAGATATTTGCATGTGCAGTCATGTAGAGTGTCATATTTGAAATAGAAAATAAGGCTACATCTTACTAAAACAGTGATATAATATTGATATTTGACTTTATGAGTGGATATACCAGGATACACAGATTTTTTACAGTCTGACTAACCATACAAATATAATTTCAGCGATCTGTAATTTCTGAGAAGTTTCGACAAATACTGAATTCATAAATCCTTTGGAATCTTCAATTTTAAGATACCTTTACCAGAATTGTCTGTTCTACCTAATTCCAAGACTCAAGACGGATATCTACTACTTGACTGCTTTAAAGTAGAACTATCAAAAAGAAAAAATATTAACATTTACCTTTACACCTATACAGGTGGAAAGCTTTCAATCCCCCTGCGATCCTAGTTGAGTTAGTCTCGCGCCATCCCATCTTCCTTCTTCATTTGGGTGTGGACTGGGCAACGGGCACTGGCATCTTTTTAAAGATTCTTAATCTTAGACCACCTTATCTCCTATTGCACAAGCGCAAGATCAGGTAACATGCTTCCGGAAAAAACAGCAGATCTCTGTGCATACATATTACAGTAGAGGAAAGCTAAGATTGGACATGCACAGGAGTAGCCTGCAGTCCCCTGGGATATGTGACTTAGGTGTACCAGGAGGCTGCAGACTTCCCATTTAGTCTGGGTATGCAAGGTCCATTGGGACCTTGCATACCCAGAGCTGTCCTCTGATGTTTGGTAGGGTTGAAATCAAGAAGCATAAGGTGAGGTTTACCAGAAACAGAAACAAAAGAAACAGCAAAAGCAGGGAGATACATGCAGTGTAGATTTGTTTCCATCAAGCAGCACATAATGGAAATCACCAAGCTTTACTGCAAACCTCATGAGACTAGAATTCAGAGGCAGGTGTTTTGACACTGCATATATGCAGCTATGATGCTCAAGTCACATGAATGCCTAGGTACAGAAAGTGTTTCATTCATCTATTTTTTATCATTGCAAGGTTGTCTTCATTGTATTTGCATTCATTTAGTACCTATAATTCTTGCAATGTGATCCTTAGTCCTGAGCTCAATCCTAACCAAGGCTGCATTAATGGTGTGGATTCCATTTTTTTACCCTAGTTGCCCACATCAATTAGAAAGCTAAGATTGGACATGCACAGGAGTAGCCTGCAGTCCCCTGGGATATGTGACTTAGGTGTACCAGGAGGCTGCAGACTTCCCATTTAGTCTTTACTGCCATACGGGGAGGGGTCTTCCTTTCAATTTAATAAAATAGTGTTAAAACATGAATTTAAAAACAACACATTTTATTCTTTATATAAAAGGGTTATCCACCCTTAGAAAATATCCCAATAGGCCACCATACCATTCATATTAATATACTCCAATTTTGTTTTTGGTTGTAGAAAATTGGATCCTTTAAAGAGGACCTAAATGTTTAAAGAACCAAACCTGAACTCCCAAAAAAAAGTGCAAGCAGCAAAAGACTTGTCACTATTATTGCCTGTGGTTTTCCTGCAGCTGATCTTTTCCCTATTATTGGCCTGCCATGTCTTATTCTGCATTGAATCTGCAGCAGTCTTGCTAGAGGGTTGGGACCTTGCATACCCAGAGCTGTCCTCTGATGTTTGGTAGGGTTGAAATCAAGATGCATAAGGAGAGGTTTACCAGAAACAGAAACAAAAGAAACAGCAAAAGCGGGGAGATACATGCAGTGTAGATTTGTTTCCATCAAGCAGCACATAATGGAAATCACCAAGCTTTACTGCAAATCTCATGAGACTAGAATTCAGAGGCAGGTGTTTTGACACTGCATATATGCAGCTATGATGCTCAAGCCACATGTATGCCTAGGTACAGAAAGTGTTTCATTCATCTATTTTTTATAATTGCAAAGTTGTCTTCATTGTTTTTGCATTCATTTAGTACCTATAATTCTTGCAATGTGATCCTTAGTCTGAGCTCAATCCTAACCAAGACTGCATTAATGGTGTGGATTCCATTTTTTTACCCTAGTTGCCCACATATACCAAAGACGGGTATAATAAATGGTTTCATTTGATTTCTAGTTGTTTGGGGGGACTGCCACAAAATTCTA